>NW_009737787.1:0-42115 GCF_000703405.1 Apaloderma vittatum | reverse complement strand
CGGGAAAGATGCGGCTCCTGAGAAGTGGAAACAAAAAAACAACCCACAGACCCCAAACCAGTCTCCTCTCTGAATTGCAACTTTGTGGGAATCGCATGGGGTGTTTTCCGATTCACGGTTGATGGGTTTTTAACTTCATCTGACAACAGCCCTCATCTCCGAGGGTACAAACCAGCGCACAGCCGTGAAGTGAACTGCGGCTTCTTTCCAGTCTCTGCTGTTAGCTGTCTTCTTTAACAAAAACAACATTAAATAGAAGAAAAGGGAGATGCAGATATTGATTTTTATTAATTACTATTTTTTGTACTGCTTCTCTCGTGGGCTTTTGTGAGCTTTGCCTCTATTAGTAAACTTTTTGCCAAGGTTTTTGTTCAGTGATATTTAGCTATGGATATTTAGCTTTATACTCCTTAAAGATCCTGTGTGTGAGCTTCTTGAATAACAGAAAAGGTAGAGCATGAGAGGTTAGGGGAATGAGTAAAATTGCTCAGTCTCTGTTTCATTTCCTTTGGTTTAAATGCCAGCTGTCTTTCAGATATGAAATTATTTTTCCTTCATGTCTACTCCTAGGCTAAAACAATCTGTTTGAAGTTTTATGTGAAGATATATATAAGACTTTAGTAAAATTAACTATACAATACCCCTGAAGCAAAGGGAATATAACTTGCATGGAGTTTTGATTTTATTCATTCTAGAGCACAGATCACTCTATTACAACGTTTCTCTTTGTTCTTGTAGCAAGGAAAAAAGGCTTTGATCTTATTAAGTATTTCCAGGCATATAGTAGATGGAAGTGCTGGTACTGTAGGAGAGCATGGCTTGAAAATTGATAGCATGTGCCTGTTATGGGTCAGAGGTGACCTTTATGAGCTGGAAGAGTTAGTAAATAGATGACAAATCATATGATGGTCCTATATCATGTTGCCCAAGGTTTTATTTAATTATTTCTAACATCTCACTGGCTTTTAGCATTTTTTTCTCATAGGAATTCTGCAAGTTGGCATAAATTGCTAATTAAACTATAAGAAGGGAAGATATTTGAAGTTGGGGGGATTGGGTTTTGTGCTGCAGTTTTTGAAGCACACATTTTGGTGTGTATGCCAAATCTTTGTACGAACCGTGCAATAATGAGAGTACAGTACGTACCCTAATTTTGGTGTCTTTCTGCTTTTATTTGTATTGTTTTCTCGATTACCAGTTGATAGTCTGTACCTCATCATTTGAGATTTTTATTTAGATTACTGTATTGGATTTTGGATATTGGCATTCCTTGAGACCTGCTGATGCATGAAAAGTGGTTTATTTACACACAAAGCAAGTGGGAAATGACATGTAGAAATGTGTTTTCAACTTTTTATTGAATATTTTTTTTTTATCTTCAAGTTCTTAAATTTGTAACCTAGAAGGAAGCTTAATATTAAGCTAAAACATAAATATTGGAGCACCCCAGTAGCTCGTCGTGTGTGCAGTGGCACATAAATTAAAAGTTAAAAAAATTAAGCCAGTGGTTGTTACTATTAGAAGAGATTCAACTTTTGTAATTCCTGTATATTTTAGGAGGGACACATGAAAGTGAGAAGTAGTGTTTTAATACAAACCCCTTCCTAGGGATTAAAATTTTACTATTATGTGTTAAAAATATATATATTTCAAGAATCCTCACCAAATTAGAAAGATCTTAATCTGTTTTATAAGAAAAATAAAGCATTTGCACTGAACTAGATTTAGCCTTTTTTTTACCTTTTTTTGTCCTTCACCTGTTGATATACAGAATATATTCTTAGTTTATGGAAGGCTTAAAAAATTATTATAGAGCTTTTTTAAAAAAATATAATATAGTTTAAAATTATATCTATAGTTTTATCTTTTCTTTCATTCAAGAGCTATGCTACAGATCACCCCCAAAAAAATCAAAATACCTAACCTCTATTTTAAAAAAAAGCTGAAAAAAATATTTAGGTAGAAGTAATAGCTCAAATTTAAATAGTACTTTGTAAACATTTGGATTTTATTCTTTTTTTAAAGAAATAATTAAGCAGACTTCTTCATTTACTGTAGCCATTTTGTTTAAATTCTATAAAATGCAATAGCACCAAAATAATAATTAAATAATGGAAGTTCTGTATCTTTTGGCATAAAGATTAAAATACAGACTTAAAACATTTCCGCTTTTTCAGTTCACCTACAAGTTTGGAATTTAATTCATTAATTGCTGAATATACTGTAGAATTATTTTTATAGAGACTGTCAGTTACTACCAAAATAAATACTTTTAAGAAACAATATTGATTATATTTTACTTTATGTTACCTACAACTACAATTTCATATGAAAATCAATACGTGGATACATTACACGTTATTGTTGTATTCTGTGCATTGCATGGGTTAATTCGATATACCGATATCTGTAGGAGTATTTTTCATTATTGAGGAAATAATTGTTTTTCTCAGCATAGGCTGAGACTTCATGGAACCCTTCTGCAATGCTTATTTTAAAAGACAGAAAAAAACTAAGCAGATTTTTTTTGCATATATGTAATGCTTTGTGATTTGGGGTATTTTTTGTAAGCCAGCTTACGTTAGGATTTTTTTAAAAAATGTTTTATTTTCTTCAGAACTTTGGGGGTGTAAAAGGCTGTTTATAAATATGTCGCTGTGTGTGCATATGTGTATACATACTTACAGACATGGGTGTATAGGTGAATCGATACACACAGGTAGGAGTATATATGTGCATATTTGGGTATTTTTTTTAGTGGAGAAAATGCCCGTCTTGCAGCCATCGCCCTCAGAGAGAAACCGTCAGTGACATTGCCTGATGCTTGGGTGAGGCGACAGCGCGCCTTTCTGGAGCTGTTGTGCAATAAATAATGCACAAAGTCTTTTAACAGCGATGTAGAATGTTTTCGGTTTGTAAATTTTGAAGCAACCAGGTGCTAAAAAGAATGATTCAATTCTGCTTTTATTAGTATTGGGCCAGTTAGTGTACAGGGAGAAAAGTACAATTAAAGCTGTTCTGTACCATATGCTGCCCACAGCAACTTAGACAAGGTCAAAGCTAACATTTGTGAGTCAGGACAAATACAAGATCGTCTGGAAAGTCTCTAGGGGTATGCAGCTGTGGACATTGAATAAAGAGAGGTAGTAAACCCTGGTCAGCTGGATTATTTTTTTTCCTGCTCCTTGCCCTTCTCCTTCCCCTCCCATCCCACTAAAAAGCGATGAGTTACAACGCATCCGCCTGAGAGAGTTTTCCCTGCTCCGCTTCCTTGGCTTGAGCTACCAATCCAAGGGGCGATGATCCACTGCCAGGAGGGTGTCTTGTCTGCAACAAGCTTTATTGATGCTTTCAAATGAAGCTTATGTCCATTTCCTTGGGCAAATGAAAGCAGCCAGGGGTGGGATCAGGTGCTGTGTTGGAAGGATCTGTATTTCTCAAAATGTGAGCACCAAAGAATAACATCCCCCCTTCACTCAACGCGTTTGCTTTCGTAATCATGTGCACACTCAAGTCCCTTCGTAGGAATATAATAGTCTCTGTCAGAGATACAGAAACTGAGAATACCAGTGAGTTCAGAGGAGAGATAAATCTGCTGCTGCATCATTCTGTGGTCACTGCTGGTGATGGGGATTCCTACCACAGCTAGAATACACAGGGAACAGGTTAAGAAGCAGGCTGATGAGTTGCAACTTTTCAATTTTTTGTTTCCTTAAAATCTGAATGTAATCAGGAATTTTTCAAGACTTAGTTATATGCATCTATAGTCTGAAGAGCGTGGGGAGGAGATTTGTCTTAACAAATAAAAAGAATCTTCAAGCACTGTATGCATATATTTATTTCTGGTGTTGTTTCTGCTGCTTTACCTTCTTTTTCCCTTCTCTCTCTGCCTCACACTAGAATTGAAAAAATAAAATCAAAATACCTGACCAAAACGTTTTTACATACTGGATTTGGGATTTTTTTTAAGTTCACTTGTCACTTTTTAACATGGCTGTAAAATTGTCTTTTACTAGGGAAGAAGCTAGGAAGTATTTGTGTTACGTATCATTGCAGTGGGATTCTGCATTTCCAGAATACCCAATTAGGCATGTACAGCATGCCTAAACTGCATAAACATTTATTTTAGATGGAATTTAGCTTAGCTACTTCAAGAAGTTTGAGTTTTATACCACCTCTAAAAATTACGGTTGGATTTGCAGACAAGACTGATGCTCTGTTCTCTTAAAACAGTGTTTTATTTTCATTCTGGGTGTTGAGAAGAGTTTTTAAAATGTCTAAACCTTTACTCCTGGTACCAGAAACAGAAATATTATTGAGGATATGGTATCCTGATATTGTATACTAGGGCTCTTCGAAACAAGAATTTAGGGTGGAGTTTTGGGGTTTGATATTTCTTTGGCAGCTTTTATCTTGCTGTAAAGAGGAGCATGGAAAAAATGTACAGTTGCTGTTGTACATTCCTGAAGTTTTAGCACATGATTTTGTCAGAAATATAATAAACATGAAAACAAGTTTCCTTTTTCCCAGCACTGCCTTTCAGCAGCATTAGCTTTTGCCACAAAACCTGCAGATAATATACTGTAAAATTTTGCCACATGTACAAATCATTCATCAGTGCGCACTTGCTTGGAGCGTGACTGATGCTGATGGAATGTAGATAGGCTACTTAGCAGAGTTTCCAAGCTACAGAATAGGTTATCCATCTCTACTGGTTTCAAAAAATTTTCTTGTCTCCAGCAGCTTGATAAATATTTTCCTGAACTTCCAAGAATTGTTAATTACTGGGTTTAAATGAGTAACATAATTCCATAAACAGTATGTGTGATGGGAGCTTTGGTCTTGAGATAGCATGAGATCATCAGAAACAAGGTTTGGTTGCTTCTTTGCTATTTTTTAATCTACTGTTAACATTAATATTAAATGTTGATAAATATTTAAGAATTTTAAACAGATTAGGGGAAAATTGCCTGAGAGGAAGTATGCCAACAGGAGGACTCTAAGCGTTACATTTGTTAAATGCATTTACAGAATGGGACTTGGAAGTTTTACTTAGCATAAAATTTGATAAACCCAGATCTTCATATTAAGCTGTTGATGTTATTGGTGCTTGCATTAGTAAACAGAAGTGCACCTTGTAATCCTTAGATATTTTTTAGATGTATTGGGTGCATGTAACTTTCATTATAGTGTTCGTTATGTATGTTAATCTCCAGGGCAGATTTCAGAGCTGGATGATAAGTTTGTTTTGCTTAAACCTGATGTAGTACAGATAATGTCTTCTCAGCTCTGTTCTGAAGTCAGCTCCCACCACTACCCTTCCAAAAATACCTTACTTGTCATCCTGTCCTTCCCACTAGGGAAACATAAACCAGTTCAGGGTGTGGAAGAGACCGAAGGGTCTCTGACTTGATGTCCTTTGCAACTCATTTGTCCTGCCTCCCTCTGCGGAGGCTCTCTGCCCTTCAGAAGCAAGCACTGCAGCATTAAGATTGATGTGTCTTCTAGCACAGCTCAAAAAAAGTCGAGTCCTCCACTTGGTGAGTTGTGTAAAAAAACTGGGTTTGGCGCGCATTTATCAGAAGGGAATTTCCCATTCATAATTGAGGAGAGTTTTGCTTGTCAGCATGGAGACACATCTGATGCCTTCGGGTGCCGTGCCTTTACGGGGATTTAGGAGTTGGGCTCCTCTTCTACCTGCTAGAGACAACCCGCTTCAAGGAGACTCTGCAGACGGGCTGACCTTTTAACAGTATTCCTTGTCGTAGTGGGAATGTCAGCCAGGAAAAACTGGTTTGATGCCTCCTGGATGTCACTGTTATCAGTTTAATAGCTGAAAGAGGCTGTCTTGAGCAGCCACGTCATATTTATGGCTGCCTCACTCAGCTGTTGCAGAAGAGAAAGCCCTTTAAAGTAGGGCACTGAGCGGGGAGCTGCTGTGCTGCCGCGCAGGCCTCCTGCACAGGCCGGCAGCCACAGTGGCTGTGCCTGGCTGGGTGGGGGTCCTAGCACATGCAGGGCTTTCAGAGGGAACAAGCTGGTCACCCCAATACATTGCTTCCCAACATAAAAGCAAATTTCATCTTTCTTTATCAACTTCTTTATTTGCAACCTTCGTATTTTGCATCTCATGGACTTCAGGTTAATCTTAGTAAATTTTCTCCTTTGCTTTTAAATTTTGTTTGTAGTAACACAGCATAAAAATTATGATTAGGTCATTAACCAGAAAAAAACCTGGTGCTCATCTGCAGGTGATCAGATGACATCAGAGGCCTGGTTTTAATTTGTGGGTAGTTCTGATTGTAACTAAAAGAGACTTGCTCCTTTTGTGGAATTGGCTGGCTGTTTCCCCACATCTGGAGTTAATGAAGTCTTTGAGACCACATCAGTGGTGTTTTGCCGCAAGAACCCTTTGATCTGAAAAATCTAGACTGGCACAAGTGCAGCTTCATAACATTGCAGCTATGTTTTTGCAAGCTATAGTTAAGATACCAAAACAAATATATAAAGTTATGTGTCTGTGCTAGGACTTTCATGTAGCTGTTTGGAAGGGCCTCTTTTACGTTAATATAATTCATAACACTTTTATTATGTTAATGGCTTGTGCGTACATATCTGTAAATGATACATTTGAGGTTTTTCGGTTTAATTTCCCTTTTGGGATAGTATTTAATCAGTTTTTATAAATCACAGGATTTAGGAGAAATGTTAGAATTTCATTCTGAAGCTTGTATTTACAAATCTCGTTGATAACGTTACAGTTTAAAGTAAGTATAATTCACCATTGTGTGTGATTTTGCATTAATCAGTGTACATCTCCATGGCGGTGCTAAATGTCATAAAGCTTTGTTTCCACTGCTGTCCTGTGACAGTGATAGATTATCCATCAGCTATAGCATATGCTGCGTTATTCCGCACAACAGAGAACTTGTAAATTAAGCCCAGTTTTGCCTAATATGTTTGCAGTCTTAAGAGTGTGAGTATTTACAATTTGACAGAGTGACATTCTGTTAAAATATGTCTGAAGCATGGAATATACGTGCATTCATCATATATAGTAAATACATATGTATTGTTAATATTACATGCAATGTATTGTCATTCTGTCATTACTCAGGTTTGGTAAGCTATCTTTATTTTACATTTAGACCATAAATGAAAATTTGCAAGTGATTAAATGAAAACCCGCTGAAAGACTTTATTTCCTAAGATTTTTCTCATTTATTTCGATTCAGAAAAAACCAGTAATGTTAAAACAAAGAGGCAGCTAAAAGTTGTAAAAGTTGGGCGTGAGTCCTTTTTGCCAGCTGTCCTTTTGCCGGCTGCTGCCCTTGCGCCGCTCCTGCCCTCGGTTCCTCGGGCCCTTGCCCTCCGCCCGTCCTACGGTGTAGTTAGTTTGATTTTATTGAAATTCTGCCGATGTAAAACGACTCTAAGAGAGTGGTAAATCAGCCCCTCTGCTATAAAAGGGTGTTGTCTGCAGGCACATGCCCAGCCATTTGGTCTGACAAGGGCCGGCTGGGAGAGCCTTTGGCAGTGGGGAGGAGGGGTATTGGGATGCAAATGGGGCCGGACTTGCCCACTTCACTTTCTAAATACCCGTATCGGAGCAGTCACCCTCCGGGGGAACAATGGTTCTCTTTTAGGGAGCTGACGCTTTTTTTGTTGGCCGGCTGGGTTTTCCTGGCCCTTCTCTTGCTTGGTAAACAACACCCCAGAAAGAGAAGGGAGAGAGACATGAATGTTGTAGAAACAGTCGTGCGCCCCTATTTGCATAGGAAGGGGTAACAATACTCCCTTTTCAGTTTTAGGGCATAGTGCGTGTTCTGAGTTCCAGTATCTGACCTTTAAAGCTTTTAAATTATCCTTAACATACACATTTATGAAGCCTTATGTATTTACAAGTAAGGTGAATGATTAAAAAATAAAAATAGCAAAAAGATGCTCTGATTTCAATGTTAACATTTCAATATTCTTTGCTGCCGCATTTGTTAGTCTGCTGCTTTTTTTCTTTTAATATTTTTCTTTTAACATACAGCAGTCATAATGCAATATTTATTATATTGACCAAAGTACTGGTATGAAAAAATAGCAATGCTTAGGCCAGTTAACGTTATACGTAGGGTCCTTGAGTCTGTGAGTGCTGGCTTTGTTGGTTTGACTGACTTACTCCCGAGTATGCTTTATCGTAATTCTTCGAGTTACTGCAGTGAAAGACTTCTAATCGTTGTATTTATTTGACATCTTACAATTTTTAACTTAAGAAAATTAATTGTTTGCTAGTTGAGAAGAGTCGTTCCAGTGTTGTCACTGAAAGCAAACAGCGTGGTGCTACACTGAAAAAAAGAGTCATGTCGGTTTTCTTTAATGCTAGGCCAGTGTGAAAATAATTTGCTTGATGTCGCAATTCTAAGAAGATTTCTCAGGACTTGTGTTACATATACTTTTGATGACACTACGAAGGCATCCACGTTTCTGAATGGGTGATACAGTGGTTGCTTTAAAATCTTTCCATTTGTTACTGGATGTTCTTTTCCTTTCTGATTGTTGGTATGCCAGCTAATTAAATATTCAAACAGACATACAGTTGTTGTAAAATAAAAGTTGTTTGGGGCCCAGTTGTTTTATCTTGGTTTTTTTTTATCTTGAGCAACAAGTCTGTGCGAGTCATGCACTTAGAAAGCAAAATCAGCATTCAGGCTTTTATCAGGCCACCTGGCTGAGTTGGCACACCAGAAAGTGTGTTGTTAGGATCATTCTACTGTAGTTCCTCTGTACTGTGGCAACTTGCTAAAAAGCAAATAAAACAAGGGCAACAAATGCTGCAGCTTGCTACACTGTTCTTTTTTATTTGTACTTTTTATCTGTGTCTGTATGCTCATAAGGGCTTTTTAATGCATGACACCCAAACTTTGCTAACTTGCTTTTATTGTTCTCCAATATTTAGGTGTATGCACCATCTCCGAGTTCTGATGATTTCAACAGAGAATCTCCAAGTTACCCGTCTCCTAAGCCACCAAGCAGTATGTTTGCTAGCACTTTCTTTATGCAAGGTGGGTAAAATGACTTTATATGGATAGATGTCACTTGTCCTTTAGGTAGAAACCTGCAGCCAGCAGCTGTTGTACTGAATGAATGTAACATAAATGTAACATGTGGGCTAGAACCTGCGGTTAGGTTTTATATACTTTTAGAACAGTTAGATGAAGGGAGCTGTCTGTTGATTTAAAGTTTTTCTCATGACGTTAATTGCTGACTGAAATTTAAGGGGATTATACACTAGGCCAGATGGACAGAATCCCCCATCCTTTGATTTGTAGGGGCTTCAGAGCAGCACACTGGAGTGATAGAGAAAAATGAGGTGAGGCCTTCTTGACTGTGCTGGAATTCAACTGTGCAATATCAGCTAACAGTCTTAAGTTCTCAAATGCTTGTATATCCAGCATACCAAGAAAAGAAGGGGTTTGCGTTGAACGAAACGAGACCAGAATTCATTTCCTCAGCCTCACATCATACAATTAGCTTGTACTGTTGTCCGATGAGGTTTTGGAGCATATTGAAAGCATAGGCTGTCGATATGGGATTTACAGAGCACTTCAGCTTGTGCTGCAGAAGGAGAACTGCACTGACATGCAGGTTTAAGGCTTATGTAATGTAGTCATTTAAGTTACTTAAATCCGCTGTTATGACGAGGTTTTAATTTTTTATGGTACTAAGGTATTTTAGACCTTGCTTTTTTTAGGTTAATAGATGTTTTGCACTCTGTGTTTATGATGAGTTCTGCTTAGTCAAAATTCTCTTACCTCCACCCCCTTTATTATTATTTCTTTCACTCTGGAATTTTTATCAGCCCTCTTGATATAAATCTGGCCTTACTGAAGGTCTGTGTAATTAGCAGAAGTACTTGGTATTTTCTCAGCTGTGGTTGGATTGTATTTCAGCTATAAAGCCTCTGTTGTTTTTTTGGGTTTTTTTATAAATATAGCTACAGTGTGGTGGCATGGAAATAGAAGATGCAGTGTAAACTGCTCGCCATTTCCCTGCTGATGCTAGTCTGAGTAGCTAAATTCTGTATTCTTTGAAAAATAATTTTGTAAAGGAAACTAGAATTCAGTACTCTTCTTCATTAAATGTGTTTTTCTGTTTTTCTTTTTTATTTAAAAAAATAATAAAAAAAGATGGGACCCACAATTCTTCTGACCTCTGGAGTTCATCCAATGGCATGAGCCAGCCCGGCTACGGCGGGATGCTGGGAGGCTCCTCTTCCCACATGTCCCAGTCCAGCAGTTATGGTGGCCTGCATACACATGACCGTTTGGTAAGATACGCAACGCAGGTGAATGTTTTTGTACTTGTCTATGGAGATCTGATTTACAAGAATTCAATTCTCCTTTGCCACTCGGGTATGTCATTTAAAAAACCAGTTGTCAGAAAATCACAAACTTACTGTGTTCATTTCCTTTCATTTATGTCTGTTGTATAAATAAAAACCTGTGGCTGTATAGGGGTCTGTTCAGAGGATGGATGGGTTCCTTTCTTTATTAAAGAGCTGAATGTTTTATATTTGGTATCTGAAAATATCGTTTATTTAAAGACTACTTAATGTCTTATGTCTGTTTCTTTTCTCTCTAGAGCTATCCCCCGCATTCAGTCTCACCTACGGATATAAATGCCAGTCTTCCTCCAATGTCTAGCTTCCATCGTGGCAGTACCAGCAGTTCTCCTTATGTAGCTGCCTCACACACTCCACCTGTCAATGGATCAGATAATATTCTGGGTAAAAAGTTCTTCCTGTTTTGTTTTGGTTTTGTTTTGTTTTGTTTTGTTTTTTAATTTTACAAGAAAATGAAATTCAGAGCTGCATGACACACAAAATTAGTAAGATTTAATTTATGGGAAGCTTGTAGATCAGGGATATCGCTCTGCTGTGACATTTCTGTCCTCAGCACAGCTGAGATGAGGCAAAATGTTTTGCAGTCAGCTTAAGACTTCCTGGTTTACTTGCCTTCACAGCTACACCTGTGCTCAGGAGGTTGTATCCATCTAACTTAATGGCAATTCTACTTCTGCGCTTTAGTATGTGTACACACTCATACAGGTAGTTCTGGTGTTAAGAGTTTTCAGAGCTGCTGTATTACCAGCGTACTGTGCCAGAGAGAGGCAGAAAGACTATTTCTTAGGGGAGCTTGATAAACTGCCTCGTAAATTCCTCTCGTAACTGATTTAGAGATTACTGAGCAGCCGCTATGGTGGCTGGTTTAGTCTCTTCTGAGCTTACCTAGGACGTGTGAAATGCAGGATAATCGTCAGTTCCTTGCATGTATTTGCACATCTTAAGTTACAATTTGTAGGTGACCCTTGTCAGTTCAATGTGATCCAAACTTCATTTTAAGTAAGTGGAATTCAGTTAGTTTTACTGTATTGGCTTTGATTTGGAAACTGAGATTTTTAAGCAGAACCCAGTTCATGAATCTGCATGGGAAATGGAGGCTGGAAAAATCCAAGTTTGCCAGAAACTTGAAACAGCAAGTGTTACATGATTTGGATTTCTGATCAGAATGGCTTATATGCACACTAAATATTTTCCCTTTGGCATTAGATGTTGATAATTGGAGAAGGGAGATTCAGTTCTAACGGGCTCTCTCTCACTTCTACAGTAAAGCTGGTATTTCAGAGGATTCAGATCCTTTCTGTGTTTCCAATTGGCAGGACTTCAGACCTGCTCTTGGCTTGATGGTGTGTGGAGCAAAAGGGCACACAAAGCTGCTGACGTGCAGCTAAGAGCAGGGGTGACAAAAAGCTTGGTGGATAAGAGCTTTTCGGGGATTTTCTAGAATAAAGATGAGAGCACAGAACAGGGAATTAGAGCAGGGGAGAGCAAAGAGACACACAAGGAACTATTCAGTGAATTTGGCTTTAAGAATTAATGAAACGTGCAGCACTTCAAGGATAACAGTTCAGAAATGAGCCTCAATAATAAAATATTTTGATTTTCTTTTCTCGTTTCATTTAAAATTAGTGTGTGATCTTAGGAAATAATTCAGTCTTTTATCTAACTGCTTTCACTTGTTGGTCCCTTAAGTTATGACAGTGTTACTGTGTTTGAGTTTAAAGAGGAGAGCATCTAAATTTAAATCTAATTGTTTTAATTAAATTTTTTAGTATAATGAGAACTGATTCTGTTGACACTGACTTCCTCAGAATATCCATTTAAAAAGTGGTTGCTCAGTTGTACATGATGAGTAAAATAATAAAAGTAACTAGAATTTCAGCTTTAAAAATAAGTGTTGGTTTGCTTTCCACATTACAGGAAACAGAGGAAATGGTGCTGGAAGCTCACAGACAGGTGATGCACTTGGAAAGGCATTGGCATCTGTAAGTAGCACTTAGAATATTCAGATCTGAAAGACGTGTTTTGATCTTGACATCCATTATTTATGTGTTCATTCATTTTATAATATCAAATCAGTTGTTTTCATATGTCAAGTTAAGATAATGTACAATGCTACTATGTCATATACTAGACAAATGCATATAGAAAAGCAAGTGGAAAATGCTGTTATTTGTAGAAGACTCATTCTGACTTTTTTCAAATGATCAGAAAAACAAGGGCAGATAACAGTTCAGGGAGGTGTTTAGAGTACGGTTTGACTTTTTTCTGGTAATGTTCTAGTTAAAGTCAAATATTTTTAACATTACTCTTAGAACAGATCCTGCCTCAAGGTTTAAAATGTTTTCTCAGTGGCCTTATAAAACTAAGAGGTTATGAATGCTGCGTTGTATAGCTATAATTTATGGAACAGCCTTTAAAATTCTGTATATGCATGAAGTTTTAGCTCTTGTTGGAATAATACAGATAATGTAAAACATTGCAAGTATCTTCAGTCTACTGTAAGCTCTGTTTGCATATGCACGCATGCAGCAATTATTTTTGCATTAATACAATCAGATGTACTTTTTATGAAACAGTAATTGGTACAGTAGAGCAGAAATTTTGATGTCAGGAGCACTTTGTATTTCTTGTACGTAGCAAATAGGGAAGCTCAGTCTGATTTAAGAGATAGAAATGACTACTTTGCAGCCCTGAAAGATGGTTCCTGGGTTGGATTCTGCAACCCTCACCTCATACCAGTGAATGCGAATGTGCATATTCGTGCAGATCCTGTTAGCCTTGCATCCCTCAGAGGGTCATATGTTAAAAGATTACCAGATCTGATAATGCCTCTAATGTCCATATTGGGTAGGAGAACTCTGACCCGCCTGCCTTTGAGGAGAAAAATGTTGTCCCTGCTGCTTTGGGGGATTCAGCAAGGAGATAACAATTCACAAGTCCAGAGGGCAGTTGAACACTCTCTTTTTGTCTGCTTGAGACCTATCAGAGGAGACCTGGGATCCTTTTGACTCCTAGAAGTAGTGATGCTTGCATACTTCAGGCTCGTCATGGCTGTGCTGTGCGTGTATTAGGATGTCTGCTCTCGGCAGCCTGAGCAAAATTTCTGTTGTAAATTGGACGCGCTGGCCAGTAGACCTGCAGGACTTCATGACGTTTTCCACTGCTTTCCCTTTTTAAATTACTGTCTCGTCCTTTCAGGTATTTTTGCCCAAGTAACTAGCTGAAAAAAAACAGGCTGATGTTTTGAGGAAAAACTCTAAATATATTGTGAGTGGAAGTGAGGGCAGAAATGTTTAATCTTAACTGGTGGGTGGGCTCTGGTTGTCATAGAAACTTGTTTCTGTCATCCCATGTTGTTGCTTGGCAGGAGCAGCCAGGTCATTCCATAAATCATTTCTGTCATAGCTGATGGTGATGCATTCCATCTGCTCTATCAGTGCATGCCATAGTCTGCACACTTCAAATCCCTCGCCTCATCCATCTGCTTCCCCCGCACCCTGCAACACGCGCGCACCCTGCACGCTTCGTGTGCTCTCTCGACGAGGAGCACCACGCGCAGCCGTGGAGGGAAGTGGTCTCTCCTGAAGGTGAAGCTGGCACACATGAATTTTCATGGCTGGTAAACCGAGGATATTTTTCCATTTGAACAAAGTTTTAATTACATACTGCGATTGTCTTGACTTTTCTTTTTTTCCTCAACTAAGATGATGCTATATGCCTTTCTCTTAGGATTTTAAATGCTACTGCTCCAACTGTTGAGAGGAATTTCTGTTCTAAGATTCTGTTGATGTACATCTCACAATAGGCCTTTCATGTGCGAAACATCAGAGGATACGACATTTGTTCTTCAGTTTAGGTATTAAAGACCGTACAGAATAGTATGTGATTAAACATGTAAGGCCAGATAATACATTTGCAAAGGTTCTTTTATTTTAGGTTTAAGCCTGGATAATTGTGGTCTTAATCTCAGGGTAGGCAAGAAAGAGAATTGTACATGAAAGTATTTACACAAAGTTCCCAAAGCCCTGTGGATTATGCATTAGTTTGGATAATGAACTAGTATAGATAGAAGGAAAAGAAAATCTGGGTATTCGTGCCATTTCTAATGTGTTTCCCTGAACGTTTGCCAAACAATAACCCTTTAAGATTGTGCCCATGGAGGGTTATATGGCAGGAGAAACATCTGGTTTATTTCATTGCCTAATGCCAAATCAAAACACTTGGTCTTTAATTTAGAGGAGATCAAACAGGAGGACTGTTTAACTTCGTTGATTATATCAGACCTCTTTGTGATAACTTATGTTTTGATTCCTACCTCGGAACTAGGGTAAAGGCCTTTGTATGGTCTCTTTACGGTCTTGGTAGTTAAATAGCCACTGGTCCCCTCACAAAAGAAAAGAAAATGTAGGGAAGTTGACTTCTGAAAGTAATTCATGAATTAAGTTTCTTTGTTGCTTTAGACTCAATAACATTAGCATAACAAAGCCTAACTGAAATGTACACTGTAGTGTTTAAAAAATTGGACTAACAGCTCTGAGGTTTGGCTCTGCAGGCTCTCAATTGTGCAGCTTTTGTCTAAGAGCCTTTTCATTAGACCCTGGCATATTGGCACCCCGCTGACTGGAATGGACCATGACTGATAGGAGGAGGAGTCTCATTTGTTGCAGTAAAATGAGTCATGTTACCGTTTAAGCCTGGCAGAAGGTGTCAGGGTTGTTCATCATTGGTCATTTAACAGCGCAGCGGCCAAGGGCTGCATGCAGAATGAGGTCTGACCTCATGCTTTGGTTCTGGCCTTGGTGTAATGTAGGTTTTCCTCCTTAAAAAACACAGCAAAATAAAACTGGCAGGTAGAGCGCTGGGGAAAAAAAGTTTCAAAGGAAACTTCACGGCCTTTGTTTGGACACCCTTTTAATTTTCTGTATTTTATCTGTCTGGAACTCTCTACAGTTCTCGTACTGACACCTGAGATTTATTTTTATACTGATGTACGATGCATTATTTTCCTGCAGTCAGACTAGTTTGTTCTTTTAAGTATGTTTTTTTCTTAACATGTGTGAAAAGGAGGAGGTATTTCTGTTAGGGAGCCGATGGTCTTTCCTAAAGAAAAAATATGATAGATCAGGAAGGGAGCTTGTGGTCTTGCCAGATCCTGGTTTTGTCTGTTCAAAAAATACAATATGCAACTTAACCAAGTCCCAGCTTATTGTCAAATAAATGCTGAAATGTCATATTGACTGTGTGAAGAGACATCAACCAAGCTGCCAGTGAAGATTTATTTTTTTTTAATTGCCATCTGATGACTAACAAATCCTGATTGCTGCTCAAGTAAAACAGGTTTGAACTGATAACCTATCAGAATGTGTTCTAAAGCCCACAGTCTGTAAACCTATTCAGTTCCCTTCACAAAATGAATTTTCCAATAATCTTGAAATTTTAAGTTTTAATTAAAGTTTTAAGCATTACGTCTTCTGGTTTTATAAAGGCTTTTTAATTATATTAATAACGAAGAATGAATTGTTGCAAATAGAGATTTAGTATCTCAAGGGAACAATCAATATAGAAATACGAGAGAAAAAACCAGTATGTGCTGCAGTATATAGCAAGGGCAACAAAATTCCAGCTAGTTTTCGTTTGATGGGTACCAACAGTAACTAGAGCTGAATGCTTTCTTGGTGTTTACTCTTGTGAAGGATTAATGTTTAGAAGATGATGTGTTGACTGCTAACATCTTTTCTCTCTCTAAAGTTTGGGAAGTCATTATTCATCTGCATTTTCCTGAAGCTTTGTTTGTTATAATTATCTGTGTGCTGTTAATTCTTATGTATATTGCTCCCCTTCAGTGATAAACAGGCTGTGATTTCTGCTGCTGTTAAAGTGGAAGCAAGATGAGTTATACTTGTGTCGCTGTCAAGTACAGGTTGTGCTTATTTTGACATCTGCTTGAGATTGAAAGTGCTCTGGACATTTTTAGAGCCTTGAGTGTAATCAAGCAGAGCCATGATTGAAGGATCAAGTTGATTTTTGTTTTTTTAATCAGTCCAGCATCAAGAGTTAAAAGCATGAAAAGGAATTCTGATAGCCATTTTTAAAATTGTGTGTTATGACAGATATTAACATATAATCTCTTTTGTCTGTTGTTAGATTTATTCTCCTGATCATACCAGCAGTAGTTTTCCATCGAATCCATCAACACCAGTTGGATCACCATCACCTCTTACAGGTAGAGACTAGCCACTTGTCAATAACTTGTTTGTTGTTTTGAAAACATTAGTGAAATCAGCAGTAGCTTCCTCTTATAATTACCTGTTTACTTTCTTTGTTTTTCCATTGTACTAAACCCTGAATTATCAATCTAGACTGTTAAATATTTTGTTAGGAGCATTCTCTGAAATCCTGGCAAGTGGCTTTGAAAATTAGCTTATTAAAAGAATCTTTGAAAACATTGAGTGACTATATACTATGATAGCTATAAAGATACCTGTACGGAACTGTAGGATTGGAGATTAATAAGAGTGATGTAATTGGGTTGTGGGTTTTTTTAAAGCTCTGCAGCAGCTTTCAGTGACAAACATAGCAGATGTGTGTTTGCTCTAATGAAAATGCAGTAGGCTATGAGGCTACCCAATTTTTACACAGGATAGCTTTTCATTCATATCGTTCATGAAAGCTTTCGTTCTGTGGGAGAAGAATTTCTGGCATTTTTCAAAATAAATGCTCTGTGTTGCAGCCACCTCTGTCACCTGTGCTTTGTGTGTTTGCAGTGTGAATGTGGGAAAAAGCATTCCAGCGTGGAGATGAGCTGTGGGCAGCTGCCTGCAGCTATTAGTGGGTAGTGCAGCTTTCACAGACACCGTGGCCTCAGCTGTCTAGTAAAAGTTGAACAGCTGTTCTCCATATAGAGAGGACTGTGAAAGCTCCATTGACTTAAATTTGTTGTTTAACAAAGAACTAGAATTACAAGCAAGATGATGTAACTTTAACCCTGTTCTTTCCTATAGTTCAATTTGTTAAATTATTTAACATCTATACAAAAGTCTATTTTCCTGTTCTGTTTAATATATCCCTACAGGCTCCTGGCTGTTGGTCACTTCTATTGCAACAGCATTTTACTTTTTTTAAAAAAAAACAACAACAGCAACAAAAACTTAGAGAAAGGTATACAGAATGAGCTTAACTGAACACTTATAATCTAGATTAATAAATTAGTAAAGTTATTGCATGCAAAATGCAGTCACATACATATGTGTGTCAATGTGTATATCTATGTATAACGTCACTCGGAAAACTTTGATCATTCATACTTAGCTCGTGTTTAAAGGACGCTGTTCTGGTTTTCTGTGGACTTAATGGATTAATGAATATCTGATGTCGTGTACCTGAGCAGCTGCTTTGGGCATTGTTTTTCTATAACCAAAAATATCCATGTTGCACTGAGTAATGATGGGATTAATGGGATTTTTCATTTAGTGATTACAAATGACAAAAAATGTTTTGTATTTCCCTGTTGTACTGAAAAGGTAGATCAGACCATGAAGCTGTTGTTATTATTTTCTTTTTAACATCAAAGCAAATATTGGAAATATTTTGTAGCTGGAAAGAAAGAACGTTGACTGACATTTCGAAGTATCTAAAATTTTAAAGATCCCAATTGGAGTTCCCTGATCAACTACCACATTGAATTTTGTGTAAGCATGAAAGAACTAACTGATTTCTGATTTTAGAATACAAATCTGAGGTCCCTCAAAATTGGCTTTTCACTTTCCTGTTGATGTCTTCGTCTATTGGAACCTATATCAAATGTAAACCTCTCCAAAATTTGTGTTCCTTATTTTGGGTTTTGATGGCTAAAACATTTGCTAGATAGAAGCAAATAGTATTCTTCTCAGGCGTAAACTTAGCATCTGCTTTACAATTACACCCTTTCACCCCACCCCCCTTAATTCCAGTGATACAGAATTTATCAAGCCTTTGGTAAATTGCTCCAGTAGTTAATTACCTTCATTTATGAATCTGGACTTTTATCTTTATTCCCAGATGAGTCACTAAGAACACAGTGAAGCACAATGTAAAGTAATTACTACTATATTTATTGCTATTTATACTCCTGGTAGTCATTTTCTGTCTTGACCCAAAAAGTTATTGCAGATAAAACAAATATTTTATGTGTACTAAAATAATATATTTTGGAGCATTTTAGCCTTCCTCTTTTGCAGTTAGTTCTTCATTTATCTAACATTTTTATTATTAGAGATTTGACAGAGTCATAATTTACTTATCCTTGAATTGTAAATTATAGTAGGAGCACTCTATTTGCCATTTAAAGCATTGGTAGAAACTTCATGAGACGCTTCATGTTTGACTCTGGTTGTTATGACATTATGACTTTTTTTTTTAGTAATTGAAGTAAAAGCTTTGGGAAGAGCATGATGAGAACCCCCGAGTATTATGAGGCAATAGTGTCTCATCTTCTCTGCCCTCATTTAATTTCCTAATTTTGCATAAACATGCCCAGAGTTAAGCTTCCTGCATAGTTTTAATGATTGCGTGGATCTGAAGTTTGTGTATGGATCTGAGTGGTGGGAGCCTGGGTATTTTGAGAATCCATCTCCCGGGATCAGAGGGATTCAGAGGGTTCGGTCCGTTCTGAGGACGCCCAACCAGCCTCTGCCCCCGCTGCTAGGAGATGATGGGAGATGGGAACGTGTGTTTGCGAGAGGAGCCAGAGGATTAGTGGTGGGGAGACTCTGAGAACAGGAACAATACTGCAGTGATTACTGGTGATGACCCCTGTAAATCCTACAGTTGTCTGGCTTATTTGTTTTTCCATGCTGCTATGTTGGTGCTGCACTAAAAGCTGCAGTTGTTAATTGCGGGGCTTGTGGTGCCAGGATGCTTTTTAACATAATTGGTGGATTTCATGCACAAACTTCGATGAGGGGGAGCGGAACGAGGAGAGCAGGAAATCGGTGCCATCTGGCAACCTGTGCTGACATGGAGACAGGATATGCTCAAAGAGCAGCAGCATCGCTAGAGGTGTGGTTAAAAGCTGCAGGTTGCACTTGGGTTGTTGGTTTGAGGAGGTGTCGGGTGTTCCCTCTCCTGGTTATCTTTTTGTTTCCTTTGTGAGACGTCCCACTCAGTTTTGTGCTGGGCTTGTGTTACGGAAATAATGCCTTTTTCTGTTTAAAAAAAATCCCCAAACTCATCAGACTAGATGCACAGGCGTCAATCCATTTGCTTTCTTTCCTGAACTGGTTGCCTTTCTGCCTGATGTCCTGCTGATGCTTCGCTGTAGGAAGTGACGCACTCAGCCTTGTTAGTGGTGAGCGCTCCTTCCAGACTTGGCTGTGGTCTTGTCTCTGAAAATGGAGTTTTGACCAGACACAAATTTGAATATTACACTAAGCCAAAATATTCTAAAGTTGTTTCATTAGTGCTTTGCAAAAATAAGCAGGGCTTCAAGCATTATTCCCAAGTTCAGGAATGACAACTGTGTGGAGAGAGACTGCAGATGCAGAGTAGCCGTGTGAACTGAACATTGGTAGCTACAAACTTGCTTGCCGATGTCGTTATATTTTAAAAGAGAATTCCAGCACAGTTATGGCAGCTCTGGGCTTTTATGAAATTGGAGATGTTTGGCGGTCGGTTTTGGGTTTTGAGTTGTGGGTTTTGTTTTTTTTAATTGGAAAGGAAATATTTAGATATTTTAATAGCTATGCAAGCTGTGCTCTTTTTGTTAAATAAAACCCTTTCTTTAAAAGGTAACTACTTGCAGCTCTCCGAACAAAGGAACTGTAATGTTATTAAACCTTTTCCCAGTTTTCCAGACGTGCAGTTCTGGCTGTTATTGAAAGAACAAGCCCACAGGCTCTTCCTTTAATGAGCTGCTTTGGATTGTATGTCCATAATTTATTAATGTAATTGCTTTATTATTACATTTGTATGGCTGAAAGGAAGCTGTCTCTAATGGCCGTAGAATTTCATGTAGTATCTTTATAAAAGATGCATTATTGTTTGGTGAGAAAAATACATATTGTACTACTTCAGGCTTCGTTTTAAAAGTACTGCTTTATTAGTTATTTTATTTTACATGGTAATTAGGTATATTTATGTCAGATCAGAATAGATATGTATTTGAATTTGCAGTGTATAGGTAATAGGGATATAATTGTCGATTTGTTGCACAGTCAGTGATTCTTTAGCTGCCCGTTTATTACCTTAAATATATATGAAATAGCAAACAGGAATAACTTAGGTGTATTTACTCTCCTAAACTTGGAACGCATTATAATCTAAGATGCTATAGTGTAGAGCTAGACAAAATAAAGCTTTTAGATCTGGTTTTGTGTTTTCTTACGTAGTAGATAGGTGCCAGAAATGGGTTTCCAGTTACCCTTAATTCAGTGTCTGTTTGATTTCTTTAAGTATTTTTGTTGTATATTTTAACACTTATTAAAGATATGCCTGCACATACTGAATGTAATCTGAAGAAGAAAGAATTCAGCAATGTTTATGTGGTGACGCTGGCAGAAGGCAGGTATTTCAGATACAGTGTGTGTGTGTCCAGTCCACTTAATGTTCAAGTACTTGGAAGATGTCACTGCTTTGTCATCGATAATGTCTCTAACTCAACAAGCGCCAGGGTGTAAAAGTTATCCCTCAATAAGGCGGAATGAAAGAATTTGTCCTCCTTCGTGTGCCCATATGCTAGCTTACCTTTGTGCACAATGTGTTGATTTTAATTATGTTGAGAACTGTTGCATCTCTGCTTCCCACTTCGGCTGCATAAACCTGTGTGTTAACCTAGACAATTTTGACAGGTGCCAGTCAGTGGTCTAGGAGCGGAGGACAAGCCCCCTCATCTCCAAACTACGAAAACTCTCTACACTCCTTGGTAAGAGCTGTTGAAAGCCACATAGTACTTTTTACTTCAGAGTTGAAGGCTCGGTTTTGTATAAATCCTGCATATCATTACAGGCAACAGTAGGATAGCATTACAAATGAATTCTTTGCTAACAAATGGCCTGTTCACTTGAACAATATAAGACGTGCAGGGTGTGTCTTTCGCCATCTGTTCCTTGGGCATCAGGCTTCTGCGCCGAGGACAGCTGGTGCTAAAGCGCTGTTATGAGATTTTGGTACCTTTTCACAAATCCATAGCTAATTCTTATCTAAAGTTCAGTCTGGAGAAAAGATAAAGACTTCATGCCTGTTCATTTACGTGTCCTTCCCCCTTTCTCCCTGGAATGGCAGCCTCTTGTGCTTGTTTTCATTACGCTGCCAGGAAGTATTAGTGTATTTTATTTGTAATTATTATTTGTCACTGGGGAATGCTCAGTTATTAATTAATGAAACATTTTACAGAAAAACACACAGGAAATAATCTACAGCATCCTATATTTTCTTCTTCTGAAGATTTAACAGAGAATTTAAGTTACTGACTTTTCTCTTAAATTTCCACTACAGCATCAAGAAGGAAAGGGGAAAAAAATTGAGGGAATGTTTTGATTAGTTGATAGTATTTCTGGTCTCCATAGATGTAATTCCTTTTTTTCTGTCTAACAAGAATAAATTTTAGCTAAATCGGGTTTTTTTCTCTTCAGTATTTTTGCAATTAAATGTAGTTGATATGTACACCTTAGAATCCGAACATAACTGCAGTGTTAAATATTAGCCTTCTCTTACCTTAATATTATCGGATCTCTGTTGCATTAACTTGACTAACAATTTATTGCTGACATGCACATCAGCTGTTTCCTCACCTCTTTTTTGAATTAATCTTAACCTGTGCTTTGCTTCCTGTTCTGTCTTGACTTTGCCAGAAAAATCGAGTTGAACAGCAACTTCACGAGCATTTGCAAGATGCAATGTCCTTCTTAAAGGATGTCTGTGAGGTACTATTTCACTTTAGATGGTGCCTTTCTGTGTTTCAATTAATGCTTCCTTCGGATTCCCTGTTAAAAACTTAAATTAGTGTAGCGTGCGACCCATCTTTTTGACTCCAGCATTTTGCTATTTCAGTTTCTAGACAGCTGCAATGCCAGAATTGGTTTTGCTTTGGGGTTTTTTTGGTCCTTTCTTAAAAGGAGGACTTTTCTGCAGTAACTACAGAATTTGCTTTTATTTCTGAAATATCTAACCTGCTTAAAGACCTATTTTAGAAAAATAATAAAGTTTTTTGTCCAGTTTTTCTTGTAATACAGGTTCTCAAAACAGCCACTGCCTCTTGTAATTGTTGTTACAACATGGTGAGGCTGACTTTGATCATTCTTTCTCATCCTGTATTAGATAGCTGATTTTGTAGCCCTTCCTTTTCACTTGTTCATGCCATGTAATAGAAGCTGAGTAACATTAACCTTATAATAAGCTTCACTTTAAAAACTGCCACCTATTTGTGGAATGAATGCTATCTCAAGCAAAATCTCCAGATACCTTTTCTTTTTCCTGTTTGTTTGTAGCGCTGGTAGGTGCTTTCAGAGTCTTTTGATACCACATCTCATCTTCTGTCTCCAATATCTCTGAGGTAGAAGCTGTTAGAGTGTAACGAGTCTGGACTTACTCAGTAAGGGCTGGTCCTGTCCCTCTTGAATCCCCACAGCAGTCTCGGATGGAGGATCGCTTGGACAGACTCGACGATGCCATTCATGTGCTACGAAATCACGCTGTGGGGCCTTCAACAAGCCTGTCAGGTGGCCACGGAGACATACACAGCTTATTGGGACCATCCCACAACGGGCCAATCGGAACCCTCAACTCGAATTATGGAGCATCCAGCCTTGTAACAGCCAACAGACAAGCGTCAATGGTAATGCTGGTTTTAAACCCGGGTATATTTATGCAAAGCAATTACAGCAGATGCAGTTAAATTATCCCAGAGCCTAGTGAGTTAAAGCTGAGCTGTAAGGCTAAAATTGGTCAGGAGGACCCTACTCCAGATTCTTGTGGGGGGAAAAGATGGCAGAGGACCTGCACCTGCTATGGGTTTCCAATTAGAGGGTTGGGGTGGGGGTGGGCAGAAAGGAGGGGGAGGAGAAAGATGGGAAAACTTAGACTTTGGCCTGGTCAGTGGCCCATAAAATCCTGCTGTGACCATATGCAGAAAGCTGAAACTTTCTGCTGAGAGCATTTCAGCTTATACATGCATTTTTTCCAGATGTGTAATAATTGGCAGAACGGTCTTCTCCTTGAAATGGTGAATAGGGAGATTGAATGGGAAAAGCAGTCGAGAAGGACTGAATTTCAAGTGTTCTGGTCTGGAAAAGCTGTTTATTGTAAATTGGAACTAGTCTTCAATAGCAGATGCTGGCAGAGGACTGGGAGGAAGCTGCTGGAATGTGGAGCCATAGTGTGCGCAGGCGCAACATTTAAACTTCTTTTTTCTAAATGAAAGGAGTTTGAGCGCAGCTGTAGTGTAAGTAACAACGGAGAGGAAACAACTTTTAGATTAATCCCCAAGAAGAGAGAAATAATTCAATCCATCTCTTTCAGTTTCTTTAAAAATGTGAGCTGTTCTGAAAAAAATGTAGTTGAGCTTTTCATAGATCAGAAATATGTTAAAAGCATTATACAGTAAACAGAATCTATTCGTAGCATTGCTCACTTCTCTTTTTCTTCCTTTTCATTCCTTCGCTCTCAAAAATGCTTAGAGGAAAAAGCTTTTAAAAACATACTTATTTTAGTGGTGCCATGTGTTTGCATGTTTACAGCGTAATTTTAAAGACCAGTTACATGCTGTGAAATATTCTGTTATAAAACAGATTCACAGCTGGGTACTGTGTGATCAAGGCAAAATTTCACCTATCATCAAAATAATTAGGTACCCCAATTGCTGAAGGGTTTGTATTCTATAAAACAGAATTAGTTCCAGGCTCTCCCATTCGCACGTCACACATCAATTTATATTAATTTCAGAACCGCTGCAGCAAACATCAAAAAGAACGGGATGCTTGCTGTAAGCTGCATGTGTTTGGGGGCTTTTGCGGAGGGGGGTACTTTCCAAACATGTATCCAACTTTAGGTTTCTGTACAAGCTTACAGTTACTTTTAGTAATGAAGGAAGTGATGCATAAATACTTCAGAACTTTTTCTTAATACTGCCTTATATTTAATACTTAAACAGTGTTGTTAAAGGGAAAGCTCTACAGTATTCTGGGGTAGACTGAAGTTCAGTCATAGAAAACTTTTTTCTGCTAGGTCGTCTTGTTGTAGTATAAAGCTGAGTGACTGAAATTGTGGTGACAAAATTGTCTCTGTCTGACTTGGAGAACCTTCCGATACTGCTAAGCCAGATGCAGTCAAACGCAGATAGTGCCAAAACATACATTGAATCTCTGTTCCTCTTTTCAGCTAAGCTATGATACATGTTTTGTCGACTGGGTTTCAGTTAAAAGAGGTGACAGTGGAAAATAACTCTCCAAAATGAGTGAAGGTTCCTTGGTCTGCTGTAGTTTAATGTATTTGTGTAAGTTAAATGTAAGATAGGCTTGATTTATCATCTAATGGTTGATCTGCAGTTTTGACTGAGGGGTGCTTGCTGTCTGTTAGAAATAAGCTTTGATTAGGGAAACGAAATATTTGCTTGTACTTTGTATCTTCCCTGGGTGAAACAAGCTTGCAGATCAGTTTTGGCTTGAAAAGTGAGTCAGCTAAATAATTTCTTGGATTGACCTTGATTTTGTTACATCAGAATAATTGGCTGCAGCAGAAGGCATCCTGTCGTGGCCTTGCCCATTCCCCAAAGAGCGCCCTTTGACATCATCGGCAGGTGTCACTCAGGGAGCCCTGAGATAGGTGTGGAGCAGCAGTTGGCACATCTGGCCGTAGGGGAAGCCGAGGGGTTCACTAGCACTGGCAGCATTTCTGTAACGCCCCCCCAAGTGTGAAGTGTGATTCTTCCAGTATTCAATAATCCACTGGTTCCAAACTGTATGTATTTGCTATTTGTTTTTCTTGAAATAGTAAACATAGGAGAGCAGAGAATTTGACACGCGACCTGTACTATAAGATCTTGACTTTGTTCAGGAATTAAATACTACTTTAGAGGACCTCCAATAAAATTTAAGAAAATAATGAGCATTGGCTAACATAGTGAGAAATGTCAACACTGGTAAGGGTGTGCACCTGTATTTGTTTGACATGCTCAGTTTTTGGCTAAGAGGTGTTCTTTGGGATTCAGCACTAAATGAAACTTCCTTGTCAAGGGAGGGGGGATCTTTGTACAAAACGTTTTTGTTCTTTAGGAAAAAAAATAGAAAGAAAATTAAATTTAATTTCCCTTGAAGAAGATGATCTTGGCAGAAGGAGCTAGGAAATGAGTAATTTAACTCCTTTTTATGTAATTAGTGTAACCAGACATGGTTTTATTTTAACATTTGCTTAATTTTTGAGCCAGATTTATTTTAAAACTCTAGTTGACTTCATTTCCTGCTTGCTCTGAATGGTCTTGTTTTCTTTTTAGCTGGGCTGGCCATTAGACTTTTTCAAATAGATTTTTTTAATATCTCAAACTCATCAAATATTTGCTAAGTGGCCTTTGAAGTTGATTTGTATTTTATTTCATGTATTATTGAAAAGTTAAGAAGTAGTACTCTTTTTGTTCTTATTCAAGCTGCTTTTTATTTGTCATTGTAATACAATGGAAAAAGAACAGCCTGAATTGATTAAACGTAAATAAATAAAAGGCCTGGAAACTCAGTTAAGGATGAAACTCAATCCTTAAGTCACAGGGTGGGTTTTTTCCAGGTATAGCAGAAAACTAAGAAAATTGGTGATCTCCCTCTTTCAACCCGATGTCTGTATAAAAGCCCGAAAGGGCAGTTGGAGCTGCTCGCTGACACCAGCCTCTGCTCTTGCTCAAAGCCCTTCCAGTGCCGGTATTTCTCCCCAAAGATTATGCTCCCTCTAAACAACTCAGAGCTGCCTGAAGTGTGAAAATCTTGATTCCAAAGCCCTTTTGGTTGTGTCGCCTTAGCTGAAATGATGTTAATGACCATGGCCAAATTGACCAGCTATTATGGCTTAAAAAGTGCAGGTATTTTTATGTGTGCTTAGGCAAGTCCTGTAGCAAATACCTGGGGGGTTTAGGGTTGAGGTTGGGTTTTTTTCAGGTCTCAAAAGCTTTTATTGCTAAGAGTTCAAAATTAATAAAATGTGAGATGCAGAAGCAACGTTAAGAGGACAAAGGTTGTCCTTTCCCCCACATGTCTTTCTCGGTTCTCCTGTACGTGTCATCAGTTGCCATGATTTGTCTAGTTGCCAGAGGTATTTAACTGGTTTTCTGTTTCAGATCCCAAATATTATCCCTTAAATCAACTGAACTGAGTTCTGCACTCTTTTTTTTTTTTTTTTTTTTAAGCTTACAAGTCTGAGTGTGGCTGCAAGATGTCTCTGCAGGTCTTCCTTGAAATGCATAAAAATAAGAACAGTTCACCTGGTAAATTACAGCAACTTAGTCTTATGTACAGGACGGCTAATTTTCTCAAGCTCTCATCTTACTGAGATACAACTTCTTTGATTTGCTGGCAATCCTAAATAGTAATAAATTTAGATATATAGAGAAAATGCACAAAGGATTTAACTGTTTCTAACAAATGCAGTGTCTATGCTGATCGTTTCTCTGATTTTTCTGAAATATTTTGCCTGTGCGACTGAAAATGTTTTATGCTGTGTGTTACGGGTCCAGCCTTTCTATTTGGCTTCCATTTTGTGTGCCAGAGGAGTGTTTAGGGTTCACTTAAGAGGGAACATGAAAATGAGGCTAAATTAGCTCATGAAAGAATGAATTAACCCCAAGTTTGTTTGCTTATAAAATTAAATGCCGCAAGTCATTACTAGCAGAATACTAGCATTGTAACGGACTGGTTCTTGAACAGCCTAAGGATACAGGAATCGGAGGCCGAGGTGGGGCAGGGGTTTGGGGGTGCCCAGCTGTATGCTAATGCACGCCCGGGGGAGCGGCTCTGCCGGGGAGGGAGAGAAAGGAGAAATGTGAGC
Organism: Apaloderma vittatum; assembly: GCF_000703405.1. NCBI lineage: Eukaryota > Metazoa > Chordata > Aves > Trogoniformes > Trogonidae > Apaloderma > Apaloderma vittatum. The sequence continues at coordinate 14,727 of NW_009737787.1, read as the reverse complement.
GGGAGGAGCGGCTTAGGTGGGGAGTTGTGCTGAAAGGGTCCAGACCGGGCTGCCGGCTCCTGCCCCGGCCCGGGGGCCTTCAGCACCGCTTTACAAATATTCCACAGGTATTTCACAAGCACTTCTGTAACGGGGATGTTTATAGTGCCCTGATGCCTGAGGAGAAGCTGCCCCTGGAGCTGGACATGCACCGACCGCCCCAGTCACCCTTAGTGCTAGGAAGTCATTTGACTGAGAATTACTTATAAATAATCGTAATAAAACATGTCGCAAGCCTGTTTGTTCTGAAGGCCGTGGAGCTGATGGTACAAAATGCCTTTCAGAAGACTTAAAGGTAGCCCAAGGTTGCGCCCCATTGAAATGCAGATGGAGAGAGTCTCTTGTTCTGTGAAGTGGGAGTCGGAAAGAAAAGAAAACTGAATTTTCTAAACTCCATGTTTAAGACACCGAAAATATGGGCACGAGCCCATATCATATGGGATACGGGGACTCTGAGTGAGTCTTTAGGTTTGGGGGGGTTTTGTTTGTCTCTTTTTTTTTTTTTTTTTGTTTGGATCTTCTGGTACATCGTGGATCAGAGATCAAAATTCATGTTGTGGCCAGTTTTTGTAACACTGCAGCTCCTAAGATTTCTGTATAGATCTTGTTAATCTAAATTGTATGCTCTGAATTTGTAAGCCGGTTTCAAGGGACTGCAACAAGGACGAATTCAGTTTTTATTTCTAATTATTTTCTGCCTTTATCAGAATTGATTTGCTAATCTATCCCTTTTAGATTAGCTCTAGATTTGAAAGTTGCCAGGCTTCTGGCAGCTGCTATGTTTGTACACAGCTTTGAGAAATTTTTGCCTTTTTTAAGAAGTAGATTTGGAACAAACCCGGCCCTGAAGTGATTAATTGTCTGTAGCTTGAATGAAAGCACCCTCATGTGTTAGAACTAAGCATGACCAGAAGAATAAAAAAAAGCACAACCTGCGGGGCAGAAACAGGGAAAAAATCGAGTTTGGAAGCTGGGTGTGGAGAATGAGTTTCACATTCCCATTTTAAAGAGTTTTGTCTTGTAGGCTGGGAGAGCCGGGCTCCGCTCCTTGCCCCTGGTGAATTCACGTCACTCCCCAGAGCCGAGGCGACTGTATCCGTAGTAGAACTTCTCACAAACAAAGCCTATTACACACAAAGGAAGATAAAATATGCTTTAAATAGCAACAGATATTCCGCAGTATACAAGAGGAGATTTTATGCAGAACAATAGATACAAATAGCAACCCGGAATGACCTGATACTGGTTGTGGGTAGTCGAGGGGGGGGGGGGGGGTTCCCTCCTTTCTTTTCTTGTTCCTGTGCGTTAGCTTACAGGAACAAGTGTATATTAAACAAAGGATAAACTTGCATAAGGGTATTTATCTCTCTCTGGGTAAAACCCATACTAAGACATGAAAGGTAAAAGCTGCATTAATTACTCAAGAGGGATTCAAAGCTCAGCAGTTTACTAGGATTGAAGGATTTATTGAAAAACAGTGGTTCTCATGTGTAACTCCAGGCAATAAACCTATTTAATTAAAGGCTTAATCTTCTGGTTGACATGTTTGCTACTGTTCCAATAAAAAGCTTCATCTGTAGCCAATTTTTGTAACTATACAAATAATGGTAGAATCCCTCATCTTTGTTCAGTTTTTTTAACTGTTTAATTGTATTATGTGGGTTATTTTATAAATATTTAAAGGAGTTTTCTGTCTTTAAGAATCAAAAGCTTTAAATAGTCTGTGCTCCGAATTATTTAAATACAAGGCAGTGTGTCTTTACTGCTTCCTTTTTCAAACAAAAGAATATTCTTCTGTATAGAGGTTGGCACTGGTAACAGTATTCTGTACCGAGCAGCAGTTTTTTAACTAATTTGCCTCTTCAAGCTAGGTGTGTGCACTCATAGCTGTCTTATGTAAGTATCATTAATTCACGTTTATGTAAGATAAGAATTGTCTGAAGATACTTCATATCCGTGCTTGCTGCTTAGAAATTCATTTGCGATGTATTATGAAGGAGCTGATTAGAAAGTACCGAGAGAGGTGGTAAGAATAGCTAGACACCTGGATTATTTTGGTATGGTAAGATTCTGTAATGGGACTAAACTAAATCTATTTAGCTGAGAAAGGAGAAAAATGAGAGAGAATTATCAAAGTGAATAAAATTATATTTTGTTATTACATCTGTTTCTTAATCCTGTTGCAGCAAACAAGAAGTGAGATATTACTTATATGTTCTATAAATACATACCTGCACACAGAAGTGTGGGGCGGTACACACAGCTTTCACAGGTGGTGTTACTTTCTTTTAAGGATCACAGCGTTGCAGGTACTAGAGTTGTAATAGTTTAAAGCAAAGGTTAATCGAATCTTTACACCCCTCAGGTTTAAATCAAGGAGAAAATTCTGTAGTGTTCTGTGGGAAAACATGGAAAAAATGTTTGCGAGGTTGGGTTGCTACGTTATTCCAAACAGGTGTTGGTCACCGCTTAAAACACAGCTTAATCCAGTATGGCGTAATCAAGTGGTTTAGTGTAACAGCATCTTTCAACTAAATCTTTCCTTTACTGAGCCAGAACTTTAACTTAGGTCTCTAATCCAGCAAATACTTTAAGTCTTTTAAACTTCTATTTTTGGACTATTTCTCTGAGTCACATCTTTAATAGAAATGCTTGCTTTGCTTTGCTTTAGGTTGGGACTCATCGGGAAGAAAGCGTCAGCCTCAACAGCAACCATTCAGTTCTTCCCAGTACAGTTTCTGCTCAGAGCACAGAACTAAATCATAAAACACAAGAGAGCTACAGAGGTAACTTTCCAGCAATACTAAGTGCTGAACAGGATCTGCAATAATCCAGAGCCAGGGAGGCTGTAGATCTTGGTAAATTTGCATCAACACGGGGGATAGGAACATAGATACTGCTGAGAAATAAAAAATAAGAGATCCTATAAACCACCACTGTTAGGGATTTCTGCCACTGTTTTGAGGGCACCCTACGTCAGACATGTCCCAGTGTCGTTTCAGCAGAAGAGTCTGCATTACAGCCGCATTCTTCTGTCTTAAAGAAGCTGTGATGCCCTCAGCAGCGCTGCTGCCCTTGCCCAACCAACTAGGAGGGTTGCAGCGTGAGCTGAGGCCAGTTTCAGTGTAGCCAATAAAAAGTTGTTCCACACAGGTGTTTACAGTTTGCTCGGTTTTTAGCCTAAAGTGGCAAGCTCTAGAAAACAGAGGTCAGCTTATTCGTTAGCCTGCATGCATCACGCAGGGAGATGGTGTTGCACATTTGGCCTAAGCCCAAGCCCCAGTGTGAGTGCAGCCCTGCCCTTAAGTTTGCAGCCCAGACATGAGGTGCAAATGTCCTTACTTTGCTAAATGTCCTTTTATAACAGTGTTTTTCTTAGATTAAGCTGTTACTGACCAAGCTGCTCGATGAATTATGCCCCCTTTAAAGCCCATGTCACGTGTCCAAGTACAGCAGCGTTACCGGCGTTTCTCTGGTTTCTGTTGCCAGCGTGTAGTTCCTCCTGACTTCTGCTCAGCTCTGGCCTCCCACAGCCAGCATCTGCTTGAGAGTCTCTTAGGTGTTTGGCTGCCGTGGTGCTCACACTGATCTCTGGTTGCATTTGCAGCACTGTCGGGTGGCTTGCAAAGCCAGTCTGTGGCTATAGGTCCAGCAGAAATCAAGTCTGAGCATAAGGAGAAGGATGAAAATATACATGAACCTCCCTCGTCGGATGACATGAAATCAGATGACGAGTCCTCCCAGAAGGATATCAAGGTCTCATCTCGAGGCCGAACAAGGTGGGTTGCTGACGTGACCTGGAGAACTGGTGTTAGTTAATGCTCTGTAGCATGTTGACCTTGAGACTGACACATTTATTTCAAGGCGTTTGTGTTACCTCAGTGCATGTATCAATAGGCAGCTGAAATAGATTAACAGTTTACAGTATTTGCCTCTCCTTAAATACAAGATAGAAGATTTTCTAGGAAAATCACCTGAAAAGTGTGCATTTCCATACGTTAGTGCCTTGCCTCATATCTGCTTGTACATGTAAGCAGTGAAAGATGGAGAGGGCTTCAAGAGGCAATGCCTTGCCACAGCTTTTCCTAGAGATATTTACCATCTGTAAACAATGTTCTGGGAGTGTTCTTCAGGCAGAAACCATTTAACCTTTATTTTCAGGCAAAAGCAGGAACAGCAACAATTACCGTGAATACTTAAATACTGATATCTAATACTGTCTCAGTTATCTAAATATATTTCATTATGAAATTCTGGACCAGCAGTAGGATTGCTTGTTTGCAGTAGCAGTGGTATTTCAGTGTACTTTTATTTGTACTTTCTTGCAGCAGTACTAATGAAGATGAGGACTTAAACCCAGAGCAGAAAATAGAAAGAGAAAAGGAGAGGAGAATGGCAAATAATGCTAGAGAACGTTTGCGTGTACGAGATATTAACGAGGCATTTAAAGAACTTGGCCGTATGTGTCAGCTTCATCTGAAGAGTGAAAAACCACAGACGAAACTGCTTATTCTTCACCAGGCTGTGGCAGTCATCCTCAGTCTAGAGCAGCAAGTGAGAGGTCAGTAGCCCGGCACCGTGCTGTGCCAGTCTGCGCGGTAGCTCTGTTCGTGCAGCACTGTCGGTCTCTTGAAATCTGTACAAATAAAGGCAGAAGAAGCTCTTTAGGAAAAGCAAGAAGTTGCAGGGAAGAAGGTGGACATGAGGTTTATACTTTGATCTTTCTTTTTCCCTGTGCAGTTAGCCATCTTTTCGTCTGTGTTTTCAAGGTAGATTGGTTAATTAAAATACTGGCACATCTTGCTCTAACAAGCATTTCTTTAGTAGTACGAAAACTTCGGCAAAAATAAGAGATCTGGTTTAGGATGAACCCCACGTAACTGGAATACTCAAATGCAGTCAGTTTAACTGTGTATACTTAGGGTTTTGCATTAAACATATACTGGGGAGGAGGGAAGAAGCATACTTCAATTGAGTTGGGGCTGGTTTTGTGTGTATTTGCTTTCCCCAATTCCTTTTTTTGTTTCCATTAAAGAAATACTAAGCCAACTGATATGTGCAGAAGGAAGAATTGTTTGTGCAGGTCACTCTCTTAAGGAGAGATAGTTCTAGGAATCCCGTTTTTAGTTCTTCAATTGTTCCATTCTCAACTGTTGGTGAAGCTACAGTTAATCTCCCTTTACACTTGTGCCAAAGACACGTTAAAGTTCTGAGGCCCCTCGCTTTAACGTCTGGTCAGCCCCGAGCTGCTCAGGCAGTTGGACTGCCTCATCGGTGCAGGCCCCTTCCAACGGAAACGCTCAGTTCTGTGTAGCTGGCACTTGAGCGGGTGAGCGTCCTCATCTGTCGCTGGGCTGGGCTAGTGCAGAACCGGGGCTGTCTCAGTGCCAGAAGCACATCAAGCGACTGGCAAAGTCCTTCAGATGTGGGTGGTGTCATCGGTCATCTTTGCCGAATGCGCTACACACGTCCTTGAATCACTGGTGTCCCTGAATGATGTCAATGTTTTGGTTTTGTGTAACTTGTTTTTACTTCCATTTCCTGAGCTGTTGCTTGCATTTTGCAGGGAAATCAAAGCAATTCTTAAAAGTTAATTGAAAGAGACAAAGTGAATAACTTAACACAAGCTTGTGTACTTTGTAGTAGGGATGAGATGCTGTGTTTTCAGGCAATTTTTTTAATCTTTAAAAACAACTGAGTCCACCTCTTGCTCTCACAGATTCTGTAATCCACAGAAATCTCTGTGTGAAAATTAATAGAATGGCTTTTGTCTTGGTCAGAGGTTGCTTCTGTACCTGATGGTTCCTGTGGAAATATTTTTCTAAACGTACTTAGAATTAAATTGGGCCTCTTGTACAGGCAGTGTAAGTGGAGAGCTTTTCCTTCCTCACATTTCCATCTGGCCTTTTCTACTCTGTGTTTGAGGAAGCCTGTCAGTAGCACACCCTGCCGCTCATGAGAGGGGCTGGCTTCCCTGTTTCATCTCGCCCGTCTTTCTTTGCACCTGCTCCTGAGAGCGAGTGACCGGAGCTTTGTGTGTGCCCAGAGGAGCTTTCACCAGTGCATTATATAATTGCATAAACAATTCCCTCTTTCTGCTGGTAATGAAGCTTCCCATTTTGTGATTGGTGCTATTCAAAACGAAATGTTTCAGAATTTTAGCTCTAACTGTAGGCTAGTTTTTATCTCTGCTTCCTAAATCACTGTAAATTAACTTCCTTTCAAATTTCCACATAATCAAATCATCTTTAGAACTCCCAAGGCAAGCCACATTTAAACAAAGAAAACTCTGATTAGACTTGTTGAGACCACTCATCCTTAGGAAATGCAGTAGGAGGTTGTTGCTAATTCTGCTTTCTCCTGTGTCATTATCAAGCCTGTCCAAAATTGCTTCTGTCAGATTAGCTCCCTTCCACCCCGTGTAAAATGCACAGGGGTCAGCAAACTGCAGGTACTAGAGGGGCACCTCTACAAGAGAAGGGCTTGTGCTGCCTGTTCAGTTTTGGCAGTCCTGCTTACAGTTAGAATTGTATCTGCGATCTTAAACTGCAGAGCAGACTCACCTGACAGCTAGAAAAATACCTCAGAATATATATTAAATTAAACATGCGCTGGTGGAATCCATTACACACTTCTTGTGTGTCTTTTTGGCCATTGCAATTTACATCTTTAATATTTTGGTTCAAGAAAAGCCATTCTGAAGCATATAAATAGTTGACTTTTAGAAACTGTCATTTTTTTAAAAAAAACAACCTAGATCCAGATCCTCATCTCTTGAAGCTAATTGGCAAAGGGGAAACATGCTGTTGGAAGCATCTTGATAGCCAGTTCACCCCTGGCTGTTACAAAGTACTGACCTAAGTGTAAGAGGAAGTACGGTTAGAAAAAAAAATAACCCTTCCGCTTTCTGTGACAGTCATCATATTCTTTTGATTTAAGCGAGATGGGCACAAGATGATTTCACAGACTTAAGGGTACGAAGAAAACTGTCAGTTTAGAGTATTCCACCTCCCCTGTTCTAACAGCAGGCTAATACTTAAGGTGAAGAAAGAAGCAGCAACATTACTGAAACTGGTGTGATGTCGGTAAGGTTGGTGTGACTTCATCATACCAACAGAATAGAGAAATCTATGGTTTATTACATAGTAAATTAGACGCAGTTCTCGTTTGGAACTTCAGCAACTTCTGGTGAGAAAGCACTTTTTTAAAGGTTTTTAGAAGATATGTGTAGGCAGCTAGTGCAGCTTGTGGTTTGTTTTTCTTAAATACCTTGTCAGGAGATGCCTCTGGGACTTAGAGTAGTGCTTGCCTGCAGCTCTAGTCCCCCGCATTTTAACACAGGCACATAAGGAGTTGGAAGAGGGAAGCCTTGTGGATATTTTTCACGACAGTGGTTAATATACTGATGTTTCCCTTGGTGTATGAGATGTTAAGAATCGTTTTTCTGTTACAGAGAGAAACCTAAACCCTAAAGCAGCCTGCCTTAAGAGAAGGGAAGAAGAAAAAGTTTCTGCCGTATCGGCAGAGCCGCCAACACCACACCCAGGAAGCCACCCTGGCCTGAGTGAAACTACCAACCCTATGGGTCATATGTGAACACCAGCCAGGTACGTCTCTTCTCCAGAGGGGAACGGCTAAAATTTGGGAGATCTAGATATGTTTGTGAGTTGGTGAGATGCTGCTAGCGCCGGCCCCTTATGCCGCTAAGTACTTTCCTATCTCTGAGCATAAGCAAGAGAGTGTGCAGATGTGGTTAGTTTTGTAATAAAACCCCAAGAAATTGTCGTTGAAGTCTCTGTGTTCCTGTGCGTTGTTGCCAATGGCTACATCTCTTGGCTCAGGTGGCTTTCTTGGCATGACATCAGAGGAGTAGTTAACAGCTTGCTAGATAAGCCAAGCATAATAGTGATGAATTATACATCTTCAAATGGTCTAAATATCACATTAGTTCATTTAAAAACCCATGTATTGTTTCCCAGCGCTGATAAAAACCCTTCAAGAGATTTCTTATCTCAAAGAGATTTGCTGCGTGGCTTAAGGCTCAGTCACTCTAGCTCATGTCATCTGCCCAACGGAGATCACTAACTATCTTAACTCACAGTCTGTATTAGTGAAGATAGTTAAGATTTCAAAAATAATGTTTTTGGCTTTGCGCAGTAAATCAGTGTTTCAAAAAGCCCCGTGTAGTCCAGTACACAACAGTTCGTTTAAAACATTCTGATGGGGAGGCCTTACAGGAATGTTAGGGTTTTTGTTTTATTTTATGTTGTTGGCTTTTGTTTTAAATAATTGGGAAAAGCTTGGTTTTGAAAAGAGAAAAATTCTGAGTAGTCCATGTCTTTTAAAAGAGAAGAGCTGGTGCTGCTTTCAAAAAAAAGTCAGAGATTGGGTTCAGTGCCCTTATTTTAATCCACAACTTTACTAAAGTTTATGTTTTGGGAGGGTTGCTGTGTATATAGACTATTCTGCTTCTGTTTTAGCTTAAGGTGAAGGCATGCATCTTGCCTGAATGTGTCCTGGGGAAGTTTTATTATTCCCTGGCGTTCCTTAGAAGCAGCAAAATGACATTTAAACCAAGCCTTACTCGAGTCAGTTTTTCCCTATCCCTTATAGGCAGCTTTTTTTTCCCAAAACAAAACGGGTTTTCTTTTTAGGGAAAAGAAGGTGCTTTGATTTTCCTGAATTTTTATTTCATACCAGCGCAATAGGCTACTTCTAAATTGTCAGATAATTCTTGAATTACAGCACCCTCATAGTCTGTCCTTGCCATATTAACACAATGAATCACTTTGAAAAGTTTATTATATATCATTGCTTTTTAAGAGCGATAACGTCACAAGATGACTCAAGTGTCACATAGACACAGAAAGGCTGTGCAAGCCCATTATGTACGTGGCACTGTGCACCTTCAGCAGTAACGATTCCATGTGGCGCTATCTCCTGCTTATTTTAGAGAAAAAAGTCAAACTCAGAGGTTTGAGATTTGCAGATTATTCTTTCTTCCATATCCAGAGAGTCCAAATATATTGAACAGCTTACTCTCAGGAATGTTCTGTCCCATTCAGTACGGGTATCACGGGGCACAAGGATTTCAAGGCCTCTCAGTGTGATTTTCTTTTGTCCTTAACTGGCTGCAAATGCAGTAAGATACAGTTTAAATTAGTTCTGTGGTGTCAATACTTTGCGTCTTACTGATTATCTTTCCTAATACCCCTTTCTTCCAATTTTTTTCTAGAATTCCAGAATTATTGGTAGGATACACAGGTGACCTTTCTTAACAAGGACACAGACAACTAACGTTACATGAAGACACAAACCTGACAGGAGAAAACACTTGAAGCAAGAAACCCAAATGCAATCTTATGATCAAAGCTACTGGTCAACACCTGCATCAGGAGTGAAGATACACGATCTTCAGATAGAATTTCAGCCCGTGAAATACTCTGAACATATCATTCTGTTGCAAGCAGTGTGTCGCTTCTGCACAATCAGAGACTGTTGTGATCTCTCCACTCATTGTGGAAGTTGCCTTGTGCCTAAACTGAATTGACAAATGCATTGTAACTACAAATTTTATTTATTGTTATGGAACTGTAAAGGTCTACATATAAAGGGAAAAGTTAACATGTTAAAAGCTGATAAAGTTTCAGCTGGATGCCAGCATTTACTAAAGCTGTTCACATTCAGAGAACAAAGCAGTGACAACCGTCGACCCGTAGCATTCCCAGCATACCTATTAGTGTCTTAAAAAAGGAAGGGAAAAGTCTTTTGGTGTCCTTTCCTCTCCTTTTGCCATATGACTAGTGTTTTCCATGCAATAGGAAACTATTCCTTGGTATAGCTTTTTTTATGTTATTTTTGGTCTCTGGTAATCTGAACAGTTATGGTCGTAGTTACCCTTCCACGCTGAGCTCCGTGCTTCGAGCCCAAAAGAGGCCTTGTGAAGGCTGCAGGCAGGAGCACTACTGTGACCATAACGTTTCTTGGATTTAAAAAGTGATTTTTATTTTCCCTCAGACTTTCCTCAAACATGTTTTTTTTCTAATTATAAACAAAACCTTTTTAGGCTTCTAGGCTTCATAGTAAAGCTTGTAACGTGAAGTGTAAATTGGGTGGGGAGAATCTACTTTGTTAGAGTTGCTTTGTTTTCCGAGCAGTAAGTACTACATATAGTACATGTAAAGTGTTAGCTGTACGTAAGCACAAAATGCATTAAAATACAAAGGAGATTTTTTTCAGGCTGTAACTTTGGTGAATAGTAAAATCCTAAATTCACCATGGCAGGTAGTGTGATGATATAGCCACCAGTAAGGTGGGCTTACTTACCTAATGGAATATAAGAGCAATGGTCACCAGTTTTTCCTTACTGTATACATTAATTATCTTGTCATTTTTGTATGGCTTGTCAGTGGAGAGAAAAAAGAATCGTGTGAATCAAATGCAAGCAAGTGACCCCCTCCCAAGCCATATGAGCATTAAACCTTTAAACGTTTCTCCACCGGAACAGTGTCCATAAGTATTCCTTTGTCACAGACGTGCTGAAGTGGTTAAAATCCCTTTGGACTTCCATGGAAACTGTCTTCCACTGCAATGACCATGGGAGGAAAGGTCCCAAGCCAAGGTTGTCTGAGCTATTGTTTATATTGTGCATCTTTCGCCACTGGCAATTGGTTCACACACAAACCAGGAACAAACCAGTGATTTTTATCAAGTGATTTAATTTGAAAGAACAAAAGATGGATTGTTAAAATAAACTAATGAATCTCAGCTCATGTTTTGGATGGTTCCTAACAAAACAGTTTGTGGAATTAGTGGACTCATTTTGATTACTTTAATTTGCATATATCATCAAATAACACCTGATTATATCTGTGGCCTTGTTCTTCATTTCAGTGTTTATCAGCTAAACAAATTTGTTGCTTATGACGTGTGAAAGTGATCACGTGCCACTGCCTGGCCTTTTTCCTTCTAAGCTTGTTGTCTTTTTGGCTATATTAGACTTTGCAGTATGCCCAGAAGCTTTCCTTCATAAAATAGAAAGAAAAAAACATTTGGCTTATTTTTCACTGTAGCTAGTCTTTTATACAATAATCTTGTAAGAAAATTTCTTGAATTCTAAATATTACTCTTTCTAGATTTTTGAAATCGAAAAAGTTTTCAGTAAAAAGTTTCTTACTTTATTTTACTATATTAGGTAGTAAAAATGTAGGGTTATTTACCATAACCTGTTCATTAATATCAGAAATTTACAATAGCATTGTAAGACCATAGTAGGGTTCTAGCATACCGTGTAGTACCTATGGAGTATTGTAAGAGCTAATTGTCCGAGATGAATTGCTTCTCATCTTGTTCTCCAGTTTCCATTGTTGGTTTATTGCAGATTTGTACCCTGTGTCAAATTTCAAGGTATTGCTGATAAACCTTTCCAACCAGCAGCAAGAAGTTCAAAAAAATTTCTGTCAATGTAACAGAAAACACTATGTATATAACATTTATGTAGCAATAAATGTGCCATCTTTTTTTAACATGGTAAATCAGTGAGTTTTTTAAATTTCTCTCTCCTCGTAGGTAACGCTTTGCTTGAAAAACACCGGCAAAACCATCTTCCGCCTTTATCTGAATAAAACTTAACATATGTTCTCAAGGTACTCAGCGTAAGCTGCAGGTGCAAGAAACATTGGCGCCAATTCCTGTGAAGCCAGCATGGGAATTGGCAGCGAGCTGCGGAGGAGCAGTACCGAACCTGCGCCTGCTGCTGCGCGGAAGGGGCACTGCACGGGAAATAGCAAAGTGGGAGCCGAAGCTGAGCCCGTAGGCATATGCCTCTGGTCCTTAAGTCACAGGTCTGAGGTCTGAGCCCCTTCTGTGCATTGGAGTTCAGTGCTGAGTTACTTCTGAATTGACTGATGCATCTACGCAGGCATTCAGCAAAAAAGAGGGGAAAGGAAAAAGGTCCATAGCTTAAGCCTGAAATTAGAATTTTAATTTCTTCTACAACTTTACTTTCTGCAACTGCAAACAATAGAAAATGGAAGTGTATGGTGTCCGAGGCACATACAGACAGTGGTGAAATCTTCGTGCGCTTCCTACTCCACAACTGCTTACACAAAAAACCTCAAGTAATAAGCAGACTGTGTAGAAGCTTGAGTTTTTCAAATCTTCTCTAAATAAATATCCCTAGTAAAAGCACGTCAAAGACAAAAGCAAACAGAGATACTGTATTCGCAAAGTTGTGATATTTACGCGACCGTGGTGTACGTCAGTCGGCGTGGCTGCTGGGTACTGCAGAGTTTCCAGCTCTTGATGCTGTCCTTTGTAACCTTAGAAAATGATTGCGCTGAGATCCAGTTGACGTTATAAAAGACTCATCAGCATGTGTACACGGGCAAGGTTTTGTAATATGCCAGCACTTCTCCCGCAGGCAAATCTCTAACATGGTCTGGCCATACGTAGGAGGCGAGACTCGGCCTGGCTTTAGGAGCAGCAGTGGGAGAAGAGCCCTGGTCAGTTCTGACTTACTCCGGTAAGAATTCTAAATCCAGCCTTTGCACATCCATCACTACTCCTCTCCTCTTCTGAACGACACCTACGATGTTTATTGCTTCTTTCAGAGTGTGTAAAAATGGTATTTTCCCCTTCTTTGTGCTCTCCTGTTTCTATATACTTTCTGATCACAAATCCATCTTTTTTCTTTTTTTGTCAAGTTTTCTTTCTTCTCCATTTACTCTTTTTTTTATGTGGAAGAGATGCATGTTGGGATACCTTTGTTAAATGCAGGCCTGCTAGAATGAGCATTTGGAATATTGGAGGAAAGCTCTCCTGTAAATCTAAAGCATTGGGAAAGGCCTAAAATGGAGCGCATGTGAGTTAATGGTTTCCCAAGAATTAATCAACATTAACATTGTCCCTTTTACAATCTGGAAATCATGGCATAACAAAAATAAAATGCGACAGTCTGTAAAAGCCCAGATGCTGGATGGTAAACTTTGCTTTTTCTTTGTAACACTAATACCTTACGCCTTCTAATGTCCCTAACCTGTGGGTACTAAAGTGCCCTGTAAAGGGAAGAAATAATTTGTCCCAAGTTTAAAGCCCGGCAAGAGTGACTTGGGCTGAAAAGTAGAATCGCTGAACAGAATTGGTTCTGTTCAACTCCAACTGGGACATTTTTACTGAAGTTAACCCTGCCGTCAACCTGGGTGCCGTTGCAAAATGAGTTTATTTCCTGGTTAAGACTCGAATGTGCTGTTGAGCTGATGCCGCAGGTAACTGCCCAGGCACCTTGGTGTGAGCTCAGCCAGGTCAGCTGTTTGGTTGCAGTCACCTGGATTGTTTGTATTGGTAACAAACTGCACAGACCTGATCTTGGGCTCTGACGTTGTAAACTGTCTAGGCTGTAAACAGAATCCCTTTCAATTCTCTCCTAATCCTGGCTTTTCAAATGTTTTGATGCAATTAACAATATTGCTTAAATAAAAACATTTTAAAATAAAGTCTTAAAAAAATTATACCAAGTACCAAATGAGATAAAAATCTCTCTCAAAATGTTGACCAAAGCTGATCCTGGAGGGCAGATCTGTTAGAAAGTCAGTGGCTGAGCTAAACACTTGGAATTCTGTTTATTTAACTGGACAAACAAGAATACCAAGGCTGTTTCATTTTCTGGAGAGATCCAGTGTATTTTTAACAGTATCACCTAAATGTATAGACACAAAAGCAATTAAATACAAAGTACTGCCAACTCTGATTGAACAAATGAGGAAATAATTTACAATATAACTCAACATTCAGTCTGCGTTAGAATTAGAGCCCTGCTAGTCCTGGTCTTCAGAAAAGCATGAGAAACCTCTGCAGATCCTATAGCTGGAGCTACCTCTTTCCATCAAAGCTCTGAATAACATATGAAGTTATGTTTGTTCTGGAAAACGCACCAATTCAGCTCTTAAAAAAAAAAAAGAGGGAGGGAGGGGAGGAAATTACTCAAAGCAAATGGACATGGCATTAAACCTGAATAGAATGAGGACAACAGTGTCAAGTTAACTTGTTTATGAGCCTTTTTGGCCCTGTCTCATTTTTGTGCTGAGGCTTTTTCTGTCCCCCCTTCACTGAATTTTAATGGCAAAGGAAGACTTGGAAAAGCCAGATTAGACTGATTTGTTAGTTTGCTAGATAATTTATTTATATACAAGTAAATTAAGTGGTACCTTGTGCTCATGGAAGTTCTGACACACAGTGGTGCATTAAATGCACGTTCTCTCTCCAGGATGTGAAAAAAGGAAAAAGCAACACTTGTGGAATTTTAGGAGGCTAATCTTTTATATTCAAATACAACTAAAAAAACTTGAATGAGTCTGTAGCAATCATTGTAAAAAAAATTCTTCAAACATGAGGTTTTAAACTCATCTGTAGAATGAGGTGTCTGAGGAGTATTGCTCTGGATTTTACTCCCCAGACAACTGTTTGCTGCACAACCAGCCTCCCAAATCATTTTCTCTGACTTCAGAAATAACTACATTCAAAATCAGATTAGATCTTTGGGGCATTTGTGGGCTTGGTGTTTACTGTATCAGCCTTATTCACTCAGATAGAATCTTGATGTGCTAGAATGAAAAATCCCCATCTCAAAATACTGAAAACTCTGTAGGAGACAAAGATAGATATATAGATATATAGATAGATATATATATA
>NW_009737786.1:50973-71857 GCF_000703405.1 Apaloderma vittatum | reverse complement strand
TCCGGCTGAGCCAACCCAATACACCCTGTAATTTTAGAACACTCATGTTCTAACTCTGCTCAGACAAGACGCGAACACTACTTTAGTTTTCTATTAATTGTGAAAAGCTATGTCTACTACTACAAATGGTTTTGAAAGAGCTATCCCATGCCACGTGCTCTTTCTACCTCAGTGACATGACACTGAGTAAAAGCAAAAATCAAGATTTGCAGTCTCCCTTGGTCTTTAAGTAGATATCACAAGGTTTGCTTACATCCCCCTCTGTATAGCATTCCTACGAAATGACTCTTACTAGCCTTACATTTTTCCAGCCTACTGTGCTAAATATCATCATCACATTTGGTAGGCATTCTAACAGAACTGCAATACAAATCTGTTTCACTTGAGAAGCAAAGTCTACGGTTCCTTAGGTTTTATAACATAGCTCTCAGTACAAATTTGCTGAATTTTCCCAGTGCTTCACTACGTGATTTTAGGAGTCTATTTTCCCCAGTGGCATGCAAGTACTAAAATTGCACTGCATTGCATTTTGCTCTCAGTAGGTGGGAAAGTGCATACTCAATGGGTTATTTTCTATTCTTTATTTCGGTTTTATGCAGCCACAGGTGGGGGGTCTTTCAGGTGGTTGCCCAGGTTTACTAGGCACTTTAAAGTGATAGACAAGTTCCTTAAAGGGGTCTTACAAAGCACACCAAAGCTGTCAGTCACACAGTAAAAGAATTTCATCCTGTGTAAAAAGAAATAACTTTCAAAATCTCCCAAACTGTAAAAGCCAACATAATGAATAACAACAAAAGAGGGATAAGGCATTCTCTCTTTAGTAAAGAACACAAAACAACTTCACTTGTTTATACTTAATGCTTACCTCCCTGTCTCCTCCCCTTCTCCCCAGGTGTGATCTCTCTGCTTAAGGGCATACAAAGCTAATGAAGGATGTCATGGTACTTCCTATCGTTTACTTTTCTAGCACTGAGGCTACTAAGAGACCACAAAAGTATCACAAAACAGGAAAAAAGGCCAAAAAAAAAGAAAGAAAGTTGTCAACCTACTTAACATTTGCTTTCAGAGCTCTGAAAGGAACTTTGATCAGAAAACATATCATTAGATCGTGAATACAGATACTCATATCCTATAAAATGTTGACAGCTTTCTCTTCTTGCATAAGAACACACAATGAAATTAGACAAAGATATCCCTTTCTTTCCTGAAGGCAAAATTAAAGAAAGGAACCTTCATGTACTCCTAGCATGGCACACACACTGAAAAAAGAAACACAAAATAAATTGCGTCTTCTGGGCTGTCCACAGCTTGGAAGAAATGCACATGTTATAGCAAGATGTGAGCCCTATAAAGAACCAACACACAAGGGGATAAAATAGTTCATTGCTCTTATGCAGATGGCTGCCCTTCTGACTGCGCAGGAAATTTTCCCCAAATGCATTTTTCAAGTAGGCTTCTACATATATTCACTATGTGGGAATTGGTACCTTGTTTCCGATGACACCCACGTCCTCTTCATTCAGCTCAGTAACACTAACCACAGGACAGGAGCCAAGGTCACACAAGCATCCTAAGCAGGCTAAATCCTCAGAGAAATGCAGCTTCAAATGGAATGTCCAAATTATTTTAATCATAAGCAATATGATAAATTGTGAACAATATTCAGATGCTTTCTGGGTGCTTGTCATTTTCTTTCCTCAATAGAGGATTGAGATACCAAGATGTACAAACTAAAAAATAAGATTCTATGTCCTATATGTTCAAAAGCCTGTATTTGTGCATCAAAAACGGTAGCAGTCCGTTAGGCAAATTAGTTTTCATAAATAATAATCCTGGTCTGTAGAATAGTTTGTCACCATATAGTAATATCTCAGCTGACAACAAATAGTTTTGTCTGCAAAAGCATCAACACTCTCCTGAAATTTTCTTTAAAAATGCAATAAATTAAACAATGAAAATTTACATCTAATTTTAATGGGAAAATACCATCTCTGACATTTCCAGCTTTTGATATAGAGACTTTTAGCACAGACAGGTATTTACCACTTCTGAAATTAAAACATGCTCATATGACAGAATATTCAAATGGAATATGTACTGTAAGGATTTTTTTTTTTTTTTAACCACAGTTGAAAGCTTTATCCTGTCTGTGTACCACAGGACAGTGCAGGCTGTATGGAATATAGCAACATGTGTCTACATGTTATTAAAAACAGTAAATTCCCATTCAAACAAGGGTTACAATCTGTGCACTAAACACTCATTAATGTTTATGAATCAAAATAAAGGTGGGGGGGGCCTTGTAGCAGGTGTGCGTATCTATGAATTTCAATACATTGTAAAACTGTCTGTAGCCAACAGCTTCATCATTTGGCCTTTCTGAGCGCGGAGACAGGCAATTTTTCATGATTTTACTATTTCTGGCCAAACAAAAAGTTTTTAATTAAATATACCACATGATTCCAGATGTTTGTTTATTTGTTCCAACGAGGCTGTAAAAATGCCTGAATGATAAAATTGGAGGACTCCTGCAAAAGCAGGCTAGGTTGGAGTGCTAACTAAACATGGGGATCTCTCAGGAGACTGTATTTGCACAGCATGGAATGTGCTTTGAACCTGATTTCTCTGGAAGGGCTGTAATACTGAGGCTCATGACTGGACTTCTTTATCATAAAATATTATAAGGCTAAGTGGCAAAGTTACTAGACTTTTTTTTTTTTTTTAATTGCCAGGTGCAGACTCATTGCATCATTAGTTCTCCTACCTATCTAAAGAAGATTTTGAGATAGGTGTATGAGTTTGTATCCCAAGTTTCCACTTACAGAAGCCAATGTCTTCTATGGTTTTCTGCCGCTTTACAGTCATGCTGCTTGGAGCTTGAGCATTCTCATGGTTTCTTATTGCCAGCATGACAAAACGAGCTATGTTGTGAAACATCAGACACTTTCTAGTCTACCCAAAAATACGAAGTTACAGTTTTTTCCTCATTAATCATATTCCCTCTGTTGTGACACTTGCATGGGTGACTGGGGCCCAGACTTCTAGGTTAGTTTTGGCAAGTACGGGAAAAGTTGCAATGAAAACCACAGATATTATGGGAAAATGGACAAAAACATGGCAAGTGGTCAGGTCTTCAACAGTCAGACTGGGGAATGTGCACTGTGGAAAAATTAAAGCCTCTACAATATTTGGAAAAAAAACACTAACAATTTTGAAAGGCTGCCTGAGTCTTAGACTCCTAATTCCCATTAGGTGCAGAATGGGAATTTAGTGCCCCACTACTTAGTTACTTAATAAAATTTTAATCTAAGTTTGGTTAACCACTTAATTACTCTTTTTGTCTTTTAAAATCATGCTGCAGAGAAAAAAACCCAAACCTGTAATTTATTCCCACAGAGACAAAGCACTCCAGGAAGTGATCCTCCTAGAACTTACTTCTGGTCATCTCGGTCACACCCAGAGAAGGTTCACAAATTAATATATGCTGTCATTCAAAACCAAATCTTAACTTTTCTGACCACGAAGGAAGACTTTGCACAAAACAGAAAGTCACTTTATATATCATCCCCAACTCATTCACTCCACCCTAGTTTCACATGGCTAGTGGCTCTCATTATTGCAATATACAGCACGATAACAGGACATCTTTAAGCTGAAGTTTTAATAATCTACAGTATCCTGACTCAAATCCAAAATTCCTTGTATACACAGACAAGAAATTGTTGACCCTGTAAGGGATGAGAACATGAATCCAGCGACCCAGAAAATGTATTTCTTGAACCATATTAGTCAAGGTCACACTCAAATCCAACCACAATTTATTCCACATTTGGGAAAGTCTTTGTACTCCACAGAGAAACATGCAAGTGTTGGCAGAGACTATCACTATTGAGCAAGTGAGGTAAATTGGTCCACAAAAGACCACAGCTATTGGTGGTGGATCCATTCCAGAAAACAAATAGATTAGGGCTCAGGAGAGGTACCACACGAGACTTTCCTTAATCTGCTCTTTCATTACTACCCAGCGATAAACAGCTCCCCACCTACGTTGTTTCACTTATCCCTTCTACCTATTCTCCCTGCAAAGAAACCATAATGGGAAAAAAAAATGAAGAAGCAGGAAACTAGAGTGCAGCTTGGAAGGGAGAAATCATGGTTGGAGGTATGAAATGAGCTGCACCACTGGAGAGAGATATGGGTCAGTACTGTCTGTCTGATTTCCAAGTGTAAGGTTTGACAGGTCTGAGGCACAAGCAGGGGCCACGCTGCAGCGGCTTTGAGAATGGCCTGGCCTGCCCTTCTCTCACCTGCACCAGAAACAACTCACAACAAAGTTGTTTAAACATCTGACATTACCTTCTCACATCTCCAGACCACAAGGAGTCTAGTCTGCCTCTGACAGCTTTTCTCTTTCAAAACCCTTTAACTAAGAGAGGAAAACAAAATCTTTTCTCAAAGAAGTTCTCTCTCACGTTGGCACTCATCTTTACCATCACTCTGCTTTCCACACCTCTATGTCTGTCAGTGCTTTCATTAATATATTGACATCCACTTCCCAAACTGAAAAACAAAGCAAGGCACTGGAACCCAATTTCTCATTTCACAGAGGCAAGCGAAATGAGATTTTTTTTTTTCATATTTTCCTCAGCCCCTCCCATAAGAGACTGCTTGTGTTAGTCTTCTCCCGCAGTGCCAAAGGACAAGGATTTCCACCCACTCCCCTTGAGGCTAAGTCATGAGCACAGTACTACTCACTATTGGGACATATTTCCTGGCATTAGTAGGAAATGTCACAGCTTATTTTTGAGTGTTCCTGCTGCTGGAAAATATGATCTTTCCTGTTTCATGCTACTGTGAACTTTTTTGTTTGTTTGTATAGTTATTCATCTCACGGCCAGAAGATCCTGGCCGCAGAGGTATGCAGTCTATCACTCACCATAACATACCCTGCTTTGGCAAGGGGTAGGACTAGATGATCTTTCAAGGTCCCTTCCAACCCCTAACATTCTGCAATTCTGTGATCATGTGGCTTAAAAACTACGGTATTTTCACAGGACACCTCACATAAAACAACAAAGAAAATTTCTCACTATTCACAGCATCTCTGCCTGATAGAGAACTTCCATATACTGTATCTGCTTGCAGATCTCTTATTCATCCTATTCTTACTTATTAGACAAGTTAAAGCAAATACTTTTTTTATAGATATAGAGACACCTTTAAAAAAAAGTTTAAGATTCCTTAGATTAACTCAATAATAAGGTACTACCCACAGGATTTTTTATTATTACTATTCTCTTCTTGGACAGCATGCAATGAGTTGCTTTATGCAGATATACAGAAAAATCAATTGATAGGCATAAAGTGCAGTTCACATTAAGAAAACTAACTAATTATGATAAGTTGCCACTTAAATTGCTTTGTGACTTTTCCAGCAATCAATTTCAAACTCTAACTAAGCCTCTGGCTTGAAAACACAATGAGTACCTAACAACTGTGTCAATAACAACAACTGAGAAGACTGCAATGATAATATAAACAGGATAATTATCTTTCTGGAAGTAAGTTTTTATGCAAGCCAATTTCCTTTTCTTTTTATGTCTATGATTTAAAGACAGCAGGGCTTTTCAGAGCACATGTGTATTGAGCTGAAAGTCTTCAAAAATAGGAACTTTGTTATTAACATTTACTATTAAGAAATGTAAATTTTATACTTGTATTTCAGAAAGTTTAAAATATTACCTTGAAACTCTAGGCCCAATTCTTGAAGGATCAATAAGGATTATTAGTTCCAGATAAACCTAAGAATATTTATTTCTAAAGTGTGAGCAAGCTGAGTAAATTGAGGTAGAACAGGCAAATCCCCAGAGGATAATTTGGAGATTTCACACATCACATCAATTATATTACTACCTTTGTCTCTCCAAAAATTCTACCTTTTTCCTTCAACATCACAGTTTGAAAGTAGCAGGTCTCTTTTGACATCTATTATATTATAAATTCCAGCACAACTGGACAAGTGAATGTCTGCCGTGCATTCCCAAGTACACTTCTGTCTTGACCTAGTGCAGATCCCAACTCCTACAAATGGAGCAGTTGGTTTTTACCCATGGATCATCCTAAAAATCAATAAGAATGCATTCTATATAGTCATACCAGTCATTACCGAAAACTCCATATGCCAAACTTTCTGAGTATAATAGCACAGTATAACGATCACAGGAAAAAAACACAATACAAAAACCAAACAAGACAACAATAGACATCTGAACTTGATCTCTCTCCTTGTTTAACAGATTATATGCCTACATGCTTTTGCTTGCTTAGGAATGTGAAAGTTTGGAGAGGTCTTCATTCCAAACAAACCTAAAGCACAGACCTGTTAGACAGAAAGAGTAACAAGGAGCAGAAATAGCCTCTCATTTCCTTTGCTCAAAAACGCATCACAAAATTACATTCACAGGCTTAATAAGAATCTTTAAAATATTCTGTCCTCGGACTTCTGGGCACTGCTTCTGAATGCAGTTTATGACTTCCAAATTCAGATTAGACTTTTTCAGAAAATAAGAAAGTAGGTTTGTCAGTTTACTCAAATGTATTGGCAGAATAAATAACAAATTTTCACTCGGGCATTCGTCATTCAAATGTAAAATTAGAAAACGTCATGTCCGTGCATACCAGAACACTTGGATAATTAAATGAACAGACACCAAAACAGGACAGTGGATTTGTTCAGGAAGTTCTTACAAGCCAGAATAGATTGGAACTATTAAACCTTGGCATAAATCCAAGCTAAGGGTCTAAAAATTACTTACATAAATACTGGCTTAGTTTTTAATGGAAACTGCTTCTTCTTCCTCTTACCAGTAAGCTATGGGGCAGGCTTACCACTGGTTGTTCCCAGAAACAAGAGCACAAGAAAAGGAGTAATATGTAAAATGTTACTGGAAACCAAATTACTTTGGCAAATGAATAGGTTCTCAAGTAAATCAGGTAATAGACTGTTTATACAAAGGGCACCCAGCACTTTTTTATATGAGAAAAACAGCTTTTCATGATAGTCATGATTTAGTAATATTGCTTCTCAAGAGATAGAATAAATTACTATTTTCCTCACCAACTGGAAAACACTGCTCTTTTTGGAAGGCAGTCTGAGTTTGAATGCTTACACATACCAAAGAAACTTCCTTACCAAAGATGCCATTATGAAAAAGGAATATACAACCTGGGGAGCCTTTTCCCACATATCAAGCAAATAATCCTTACAATTACATTATCACAATTTTGGTTTTTTCCCACCAATTTCAACTCTGTTAAGAACTGAAAGATGTATTTTAAAATTTTCTATGTACCCAGTTAATAAATCACCACTAAGGAACAAAAGGGCGCCTGAGACATATATAGAAATCACTAAATAATAAAAAGACATCTTTTTCTGAGTAAGTTTCTACTCAAATGCACTATATTTTATTACTTTTGTGTATTGAGAGCATGGTAATTTCTATTTAAAAATAACAATAATGGATTTTCTTTTTTCCTTACAGGTCGATCTGGACAAGCATAAAAAGGTGGAGCCTATTTTATTTCGTCAGAAAATGTGAAAATTAGAACAATACAATCAATGGAATTTAAAAACAGATGAAACACATATGAAAGGACGTGCCTTTAAAGAGGCCTGTTTTATCTGAGTAGGAGTACTGTACAAATCTCACACAAGTAAATCACTGGTGTCTAAAACCATATAAAATGAAACACAAAATGCTAGTTTAACAAAAACCAATGAAAGACCCTCAGGAGTTTGAGATCATTGTTTTGGAATCAAAACAAAAGTAAATCTAGCTATAAAATTACCACTGTGGAAGGCTTGCCTAATGGGACAGCAATTAGATCTCATAAAGAATCAAGTCATATTGCTGTCAGGTGTCCAAATCCTGCAGAGAAGGCCAATACATTTTCTGCTAAAAAATGTGAACAGTGGGACTCAGCAAAGGTTGAGCTTAGAAAAGTGGGTCTAAACAACAAAGTAATTTATAGGAAAACAACTATCCCAAGACAGAGAGAAATTTTCTAAAGCTTAAAAATGTGTATCCAATATTTATTGTTCTTTTCATGTATTTATATACTCAAGCGACATATGACTTGATACAATATTTACACTGATTATTCCACATTGTTCTACACCAATGCTGCACTGTCACATGCTGTTTCTCAGGACTATGAAAGTGAGAAAGAGAATTTTACAATTCCTGAATATTTTCTCTATGAAACATGGAGTCAATCTAAAAAGACCAGAATGTCTAGAAATAACATATTGTATGCACGAACACAAAAGCTATAAGGTGTATGGTGCAACACGTGCAGAATTACACACTTTTCCTCTCTGCAAAATTCACAGTTAAATTCTGAAACATCCAGATAAAACTGTACCAGTCAAATGCATTCACCATGCTCCTGCTCCCTCTCCCAATCCCCCAAAAAATCAATTTACAGCTGTACCAAACCATTTGCCAGACCTTCAGATTCTGGTAAACAAGTTTCTCCAGGGACAAATAAAAGAACTCACAAACTTACAGCATTCCTCCTTCCAGTTTGCATTGAAAACTGCCAATATTTACATATGCCACAGCTGATTCAATCTATCTTTACAACACTGAGAGCAAAGTGAAGAAAAGATTTTAAAACATTCAGAACTTCAAATAGCATGTTTAAGTATTTCATTCTTTTCACGGATATTTTTCAATTTACTCTAATTAGTC
This sequence comes from Apaloderma vittatum, assembly GCF_000703405.1. Lineage (NCBI taxonomy): Eukaryota > Metazoa > Chordata > Aves > Trogoniformes > Trogonidae > Apaloderma > Apaloderma vittatum. Next base: position 63,101 of record NW_009737786.1, on the reverse strand, counting down.
TTTTATGGGCTTCTGAACGGAGAGATTTTTCTTTGCAGAAAATAAGCTGATTGACTTAATGCACCCTGCCAGCAGGTTGTTCCAAGCTTTATTTACAACACCTGGAATTTTGGAAAATTTTCTTAATCATTTCCTTGTGAATATATTTTATATATACATATATATAAACTTATTGGAACATGTTAACAATGTCTCTTTTAGGGCCAATTTTACACTTTTTTTGGATGACACTCTGTTCACTTTATTTATAACTGTGCTTAATCATCAAGGAAATTTTCAGCACATGTTTAGCATGCAAAGCAGAATATTTCTGGGAAGAGCAGAGACAGATGTAATAAAGAATTACATGAACAGCTAAGGATAAAAAGTTGTTAATTTGGAGAATATAATTTTCCCCTTTCATACTAAGAGAGCAAGCATTCTCAAATGCTAGAGAATGCTGTGGCACTTAGAACCTGGTAAGCTCCAGCTGTTAATGGACACCCATCTGGACACATGTGCAACACCTACTAGAGCCCCACAATTGCTTTACTGCAAGAGAAATCAATTGATAATGCAGGTAAACAACTTTTCATGCTTAACGCTACCTGCATTTCTTTCACACAGTCACATTCCAAAATCAGCCATGAAGCCGCACTTCTCATTCACTATCATCTAAATAAACAGATCTGAAAATATCTGGCTCTTAGTGGTACTTGGGCATTTACAACAATCCACCATTCTACGTTCTACTTACTGTCTTACTAGACCCTAGCAATTTAATCCAACAGCAAAAATTCCTACCTCAAAGTAAATGTGCTTACTTGAAAATCAAAGCCACAACACATATCTTGGCAACAGAGTGAGCCATAGGTTGCCAAAAAAAAAAGAAAAAGAAAAAATCTCTGAAGACCAGCTATGTGCTCAAATCCAGGATTTTAGGTTGGTCTTCTCTGTTTAAAAACTATCAGTTACCACACGAGCTCAGTGTCGGAACACAATGCATTGCAGCACCTTCAGGACATCTGATTTCCAGTACACCATATCAATTTACACCAAGACTGGAATCTAGGTTCACACCCATCTTAACGACAGCAGTATGAGCTGCAACGAATTAAAGTCTAATCAGCTGCGTTCCTCATCCTTCTCACCTGAATCATTGATTTTTGTTCAATTGCATTGCCTGCCTGATTCTTTCAGAAGGTTTCAAGTAATAAAGCATTCTACTAATGCTGCCTCAATGTTCTGCAATGCTGCAAAATTTGAACACACACTAAAACTAAGCCATGATCAATTCATAAATGTAAGACTGACTTTGATTCTAGCGTCCTGTACAAAACCTGCCTCTACATAAATGGTTCCCACAATCAACGTAGAATCAATGTATAATGTGGGAAATAAATAAGCACTGTTGCTCTGGTTTTGAGCTGAAAAACAACCTGCAAGGTTTATAAATTTCTCCTTTTTAGAACAAAGGTGAAAGAACTTGGAATGCACCCTTCCTGACTGCTGTAATTTTTCACCTGTTTCCTGAACTTTTTCTTCCATAGGTATGCAGAAGGAATTTGAGAATTTGCCCAGGGTGCTTTCTAAGTTCTATGGATGGGTGAGAAAGGAAATTGAACACTGAGCTGTCTTTAACGTTGAAAAAACAGAGAAGAACCCCTTTTGATTGCAATGAAAACATGTTACCATTTCAAAAGTACAGCCCTAAATTGTTAAACTGCCAAAAAGCTCTCTCTTGACAAATATTGGAAAGTTTACAAATTCTCTCAAAATTACCAATACTGCATTACCAATAGTGTTTAGTACTCTGATCTCTTTACATTTTTCCCTCACACACATGCACAGAATCATTGAATGTTATTATCCATAGATTCCTTTGCTTTACCAGTAGACTTCCTTTAAAGCCTATTTAATACGAGGTAAAATCTGTAGTCTTGACAGGTATGGTGATGTGCTTGAAAGGCACAGTGCTCTCTATAAAGTGCCAGTGGAGCAGTAAGTAACACAGAGAACGCCTTAGAGCAAAGCTCACCACCTTGCAGCAGCTTATATCAAGAAAAGTTTAGTTCATACCTCTGTGGTTGGTGAGGTCTCTGGAGCCCGAAGGCAGAGGAGTATAGTGCATCTCCGGAGGCGTGGGGGCAGCATCACTAGAGACCTGAGGGGTAAAACAACTAATATCAGTACTCTGAGTGAAAGTCAGTGACTGCACAAAACGGATGCACCTGCAAGATGAGGGCTGTGATGTGGTTACAGGTGCACAGAGTCACCAGCCAGGGAGGATTAATTTGTTTTTGTTAAGGCTGCCTTCAATTCTTCAAGGTAGCTGTACTCACAAGAGTTTGCACAATAATACTAGGTATCACTACTAAAAGAATATGTTTAGATAGCTTACAGCTTCAGAAAAATACCATTTTTATCAAGATATCTTTGGGCAATGTTAAAAATGTTCCTCTTCGTGAAATAGATTAATATTTACCTAAAAGAAGTTATGAGTGAATCCATATGTGAGAAAGAAGACAGAACATAGAAAGCTGACATAAGATCTATACTTTTCAAAACTAAGCAAAAAAACTGGTTCTGCCATTCCACTGTCCTGTGAGCTAAACCAAATCATGTCTTAAAAATGATAATGCCTATAACGCAAAAAGTGACAGCCATAGTTACAGTCCCTTTTCTGTCCCTACCAAAAATCAGGTTCTAACACGAAGACACATCATGTATCAAATGAAGCATCTTAAATAGAGACAGGTTTGCCTAAACACACCATTTGCTTAGGATACTACTTATCAGATAAGAACAAAAATCTAGAAAACGCTGTCTGTGCTGACTCACCAGTGATAATATACCCTTTTCAATGATGTATTACTGTAGATAGAACTCTCACCTTCAGCTAGAGTGAATAATACTTCGAGTTTAGTGAACTGTAAACATGCAGCTCAATCTACCCTGGACTATGAAGTACGGGAAATCATCCCTCTGATGACCAATATGAGCTGAAGGCACACAAAATCTCAGAGGGTGAGATAGATGTCCCTAACACCTAGCAATGTGACATCTGAAATGAATTTCAAGAACAGGCATCTGTTCACAACTGTCTTCTCTGTGCCGAGTTGTTCTGGGTAAGACAAGAAGAAAAATGCCACTAAATATTTAACATAAGACTTCATCCCTGTTAATCACTCCAAAAGCTGGAGGAATAAGTGGTCTCATACTGTACACTCTAGATGTTATCTGCCTATTCAAGTGTACTTATTTGGGACTCTGATAATAGGGAAGGTTTCTCTCTGGTACTTTTAATCTCAATTTAGACTGTTGACAGCTTGATGATAGCTTTTCCTAAAATTACTGGAAGAGACTTTGCCTTTTCAGCAATATACCACTGAGTGAGCAAAATTCAAGAGCTTCTAAAAAGGGTATTGGAGTGAAGGGGCAATTTAGCTTTATTTCCAATTTTAGGAAAAGCAAGAACAGGAGGGTTTGTTTACTGGTGTTTTGCTGTTATTTTATGTACAATATACAATTCCTTGCCAAATACAGAACACTTTTCATTACTTTTGAGCTAAGCATTCAGTTAGAGAAACCTTAATTCTAGGAAATATCCAGGGTTAGGAATGTTTTGCACGAACACTGTCTGGAGTTCTGAATCACGTTTCTGAGTAAGCCTGTGCACCAGCAGAAAGACAACTGTTTTTTTTTCTCCACCACATACTGACGTTTGGCCCTAAGCTATTTTCCAAAGAGATTTGTATAGATTGTATTACTCTTAATACTCACAGGAATATTTTGACAGTAATAGCATCGACATGTGACAGTTAGGTCTTCAAGTATTGGTGACATATGCATCAGAAGTTCTTGTTGCAGTGGAATGTAACTACAAATACTAATAGCTCTGAGGAAAGCTGGTTAAGGTAGCTTCAGTTTTATAGGAGCAGGTCAGGAAACAGCTCAGTAGAGAAATTCTAGCAGTATTATTACTAGAAAAGCTTGCATTCTTGCAAGTGTTGAGTCATGTAAGTTTTGCCATATACCATATCATAGGGTATAAAAGTTACAAGGCCAGTGAAGTTAGATTACTCACAACCAAAGTTATCCATATAAACAAACATTTGCTAAATTGAAGTACCTCTGTCTTCATACTAACCTGTAAGTTTTGTCTGAGCTAAGGGATGTTTTACCTCATGCTAAATAGACAGATTGTAAAAGAGTACCAGATTTTCAAACCATATTTATCAAAATTACAGATACTGTAGAAGCTGCAGTAGGGAAAAAACCAACCAACCAACCAACACCACTCCCTCTCCACCCATTTAAAAAATACCCCCAGACTTAAACTTTGAGAAATTTTAATTAAACAATTATTCTTGTTTAGGAAATTTTACTTTCTGTTGATAAGCAAGAACTATATTGGCTATAATTAAATATCATTAACACCCATTCATAGTTGATATTCTTCTATTTGTGCCACATAACTTGTATTTGCATCCTAGTATCTCTCTACTAACATTTACCCTTATTTCTAAGGCATGCCACAAATTCTTTACACACCTATACACATCAACAACTGTAGGAGCAGGAAGAACAGCAGCATGTTGGCATGTACCTGACAAGACAGATATAAAAAGTGCTTATGGAAAGATGCGGTAAGTAAAATTGTTTCAATACACACAAACACACAAAGGAAGGTATGCTTAGCATACATTAAATTCCAAAATATTTTCAGAGGACATGACAGAGAGAAATCTTAGTTTGATCAAGACATCATCCAAAAGACAGATGGTAGAGTGGAGAATGAGATGTGGTAGTAAAAATCAAAATAACTACGAAAATATTATTTACTATGGAGATGAAGACGTAGACTAAGGATTCTCCTGTATCTGTTACCTTAGAAAGATTTTAAGCATTTGAGATTTCTCCTTTGCAACATGTTTCTCATCTAACATGGGAGTATGTCAAATCTCCAGCATTTCAGAGTGTGACTCATTTTTTTTCAGGGAACTGATGAAGATGTTAATCTCTTGGGGACAGCATGACACTCGTTGTCTAATTCTGCCCCACAATTATCAACACGAATTCTTGTGTTCTGTGATACTGTTGTTTATTTTCATTCATCACAGTTTTAACACTTGTCAAAGTCATCTAGTAAGGTCACATAGAAATGACCTTATCAATCTGAAAGCTCGTTGCTTCTCATTTAGTAATTTGCATTCAAATAAAAATGGAAAACAATATTGTGACATTGCAGTGATCAGCCCAATTGTACATATCGCATTAATAGATGCAAAACTTGGATTTAGTAGGAAAGTATGATTTATTTCAAAAGATTTTTTAATATACCCACAGGGAAACTACAATTAAGAATGAAGGAAGTCACTGCATTATCCGTATTTTAAACTGACAAAAACATTTCTCTAGAAAGGTATATGATAAATGGCAATATATGATAAAGTGACAATATGTGGTATAATTCCAACTTAAAGAATTTATTCATACTTGTTTTTAAAAAACTTTTCCATTACAAATAGTAATGTTTTCCTGATAAGATTATTTTGTCTCAAATGCACTCAATGCTTAAAATTAATCATATTTTAACAGATACATGGCTTCTTATAATTTTAAGAAATATCTGCATAAACATCTGCTTAGGCTAAGGACTCATTTTAGATCTCTTAGGCACATATCTTCTTCAAGAGACACAGTGGCAACAGTCTTCAAAAATACATGTATATTTTGAAAACTTGCCTAAATATCTGTGCACCAATAGGTCAGTGAGATGCTGATTCAACTCGTTTGTACCACCGATGGCAGCAACTCACATGTCTTAACCCGTGAGTATATTGGACCATCATGATTTGTTCACATTTTTGGTAAAATGTACAGAAACTTTCCATGGAACTCCTTGAGATTTTTTCCTCCAAAATTTATACTTAAGTAACTAGCAATTCATTGCAGTGATGTATAAATGTGTGATGAGGAATATAGTATGTCTATTAACAGAAAAATATGTATTAATTTGGGGGTTGAATTTATGACCTGATTGCAGAGCATATCAAAACACTATGTCTGAGGGATGATTTCTTCCTATGTGTTTGTAGAGCACCAAGCTTTGATTTCACTGTGAGGTCTTTGAGAGCCTTGTGAAAGCAGAAAATATTACAGGAAGCCACAATACACTTGTAACTATTCTGTACTAGAGAATGGTTAGGAAAGAACAATGTATTTGTTTTTCTATTAACTCGGGAACCATACACTTTCTTCTCCCTACCTCAGGCAAGAGGTCTCAAGTGGGCCAGCCTTGAGGTCCCAACTGATTCCAATACTCTGTTATATTCTGGAAAGCCAACAGGTGGCATTGGATGCTTTATGTGGAGAGCCAGCTTTCCTTCATGAAAAGGGATTTCCCAGTTCCCCTGCTCCACAGCCAGGCATACTTAGCTACTACAAGTTAGCAGTTGTCTTTACTAAACCTCCAGCATAAATTTGTGTCACATTAATCAAGAGGAGAGAAGCAAACAAATGCGTGGTGTATTCACAGTTTGCCTCATCTCTATAGGTTTACTGTGATGACCTCCTAACCTGGCACAGAAATAGTGATTTATTTCAAAATCAGGTTTTAGGCATTTGACTACGGTACTGAAAAACAGAAGAAGATAGCAGACGAGTATTGGATGGAAGGTGGGAAGGTGCCCACTTTTATCTCAGTCTCATGCCTTAAAACCATGTTTCTTATATTTTGTTGAATGTCACAAAGATTTGAATGACTTTCAGCAGCAGCCATTTTTAAGAAAATCAAAAATAGTAATCTAGCCAGTCCTAATAAAGATGACAAACCTATTGTGCCATTGTAATTTATTTTTAGAAAAGCATCTTATTAGAAAGAATTTCCTGGGAAAATATAGGCAGTCTTTTTCTAAGGGTTTTTTTGAATTTATTTATTTTTTGCTTGGTCATTTGAGGATTTTTTTGTTTGTCTTTTTTTAAAATTATAAATAGAATTCACAAGACAACAAAGAAATTTAAAGACAGATACTGGTAGGATAAGGGATTTTTTGGCTTTATGCTTCTTATGTCTACTAATTTAATAATCACAGTAATAATTTTTTTAAAAAAATCATCAGGAACCTGACCTTCTAAGTCTGTGATGCATAACTTTTAGTATGATGTGGAAGCAAGAAATGTTTTTCTATATGCGAGCACAAAATAAAGCATGGCGGGACTAAAAAAGAATAACATTTTGCAACAGTTAGAAGAAAATTAAGTCAGCCACACAATGGCGACTGGGTCTCACGAGTCAGGGAATCTAATTAGACTAAAGAAAAGTTTCATTTGTTTAATCCCCAAGTTCCATTTTCAAGGAATAAACCCTCCAATATTTGGATGGTATTAGTATGGGAACATCCTGCATAGTATAAGGATATACGGCACATTTGCTGCACTGAAACAAATTTGTAGAGACCAATGGTTCAAAAATACAAATAGCCTGCTATTTTTGACATCCATACACATTCCTTCAAATACCTTCAGCTGCTGAAGGAAGTAAAGGGGGGAGTGTAAATCAGATCAGACAATCCTCTTCGAAACACAGATTGAGAACGAGGAAAATTTAAATTACTGGTTTCCAAATCAGACATTTCCTTTTTATATTTCTAAACTTAAGAATAAACAACAACAAAAAAATCTAATATTTATACCTATGTTACCAAAAATTGCTGCAACCATTTCTGCCATTTTTAAATTTAATCAGCTATAATCAAGAGTGTGACTTTGAACTTAGGAAATATTCATTCTGGACATTTTAGTAGCCTATGTGCATATGTGGTGCTATTAATAAAATAATTGTAATAGGGCGACAAGAACAGTGATCTTATATTTTGGTTGGCTTTCAAATTCCAAAACCCTTTAACAAGAAAAGGAAAGAGAATTTGGCTTATTTAAGATAAGCAGTGAAGCTTAAGAAGACTCAAAGTATTTCAGAATATATTTCCACTATTCTCTTGTAAGAGAACTCTCACTTGAATTTACCTTTTGGTTTTCACTTAATGTTAAATTGCAAGGTTGAAAGCAGGGTGCAACTGGATCAAAAATGTAAATGAACATCAGATAATTCTTACGCATTTAGTCTTAATTGAGTGTAATCGATACGTCTGGTGTGCAGCCAAATTCAACTATTGTGAAAAGCACCTAATGTACGGACATTATTTTTGGCCTACTGAATGCCAGAAAATAATGAGCTGGCATTCAGCTTTGGAGAATCAGACCTTGAATTTTCATCTAAGAGCAGTTTTGAATTATTACTGAAGATAAGGTGCAAATGTGCAAGGGAATTTTATCCATGTTTCTCCCATGAATCATAAATGAGGAAAAAAATTACAGGCTAAATTGCACTTAAAAGGAATAAAGTCTTTTCATGTCATACATGATTTATCAAAATGATCTCATTTTAAGAGTAGTGTGGTGTATCTTGATTAATAACATTAGTAAGCATGATGAATGGCCTCTTTAATGGTAGCACAGAATATATTGGCAAAATCCCTACTTCTGCCAAAAAAGGTGGGAAGTAAAGCACACAGCAGCTAGTAACTTGCAGAAACAGCTTAAGTAAACTCTCTGCTATGTATTTTGCACTTAGACATCTTTGAAAATTCTTAATTTGAGTTTATTCTCAGGTTCATTCTGAAGACAAGTAACAGGTTTTACCTAATGCGGCAACTCTATCCCCTGCAAAAGTGATTTTGCGGTTCCCTGCAAAACCAGCTGAACTCTGCATGTACTGTAAGAGGATGTAGTGTATTAAGGTCTTTCGTGAATATCAGCCCCATCCCTTTATGACTTTTTCAATATCCTCTTCATTTTGCTTTAATATCCTAAATGCTTCCCTTCTCCCATTACTCCATCATCCCTCTCCTCCCTTTTTTGTAAGCCTGCTCCAGCCTGCCCTAACTAATTTCCTTTTGGGCTGACAGATCAGAGGCCTTCCTACCACTGTTCCTTTTAGACCTGCGAAGCCCTCCTCGTAATCCTGCTGCTTGTCCACAATTAATCTTTCCAGTTGCCACATTATTAACACTACCACCCACAGACAGAGGATGCCTGATCACGGCTGGACACTCGCTCCCCACTAGAGCATCAAAGTTGTCAATCACACACTAGTCAGAAAGTTGCCTGCTGTCAACATCAGAGGTTTTCATCCTGTCCTACCCGCTGATCAAACATTTTTCTTCAGAAGATTAATTCCAAGTCCCCACCCATTCTTTCCCTTTTAGGTTTACTCAATGATCCATCTTCTGTATGGAAAAGGAAGCAGTGTATAATAGAAATCCTTTCAAAACAAAAGCTCAGCAAAACTAAATTTAAATCCCAGCTGTTATCAACCTCTTTCCCCCCCTGCTCAAGTTAAACACCTTAAAGAGCTTGGATCAGACCCAGTCACAAATGCCTTTCTTTGATCAAAGGCTTCAAGACTTTACACAAATATAATCACAAGGCAATGACTGCATCTAAGGAGCCTGAATTGATTTGTTCTACTGTAACATATAGGATACTAAAACAACTGTTAGGTTTTTTGACTTCCAAGACTGTTCTTTTTCAACTTATATCACTCAAAATCCAAGAAGTTTAGCATCTTCTTAACACTATTTTTCAATCTCAGCAGAAAAAAAAAGGCTTATTATTACATAGTATTTGTCTTTTATCTTTTTTTAAAATAGTATCTCAGCTACCTGTATTTAAAAGCAGAAGGATGCAAGAGATTCTGCTTCCCACTCAGTTCAGCTTAACGAGTTGAAGGAACGTAACTTCACTATTACCACCATGCCCTAATCTTATACCAGATTCTAATATTTTCATTTGTGCTGAGTTAAACCTTACTGCTCAAGTGGCTCAGTATCTTTCATTATGGTAGATAATACAATCTCTCCCTAAAGGAGCATTTTAACATTACACAAATACAACAGTGAATGAAAGGGGTACCTATTAATACAATCCAACAAGCAATCTATTCACTGTAAAACTTAATGCTAGGTTTTAAAAGAAGAATAAATCCATTTACTATCAAACTACAAAATAAATTCAAATTTGTTAAATGATACTCCTCCCTAAAATAGATTTTGACTGCTTTTCCCTCTCTTAGGTGGATATTAATGAAAATCAGGAAATGGACAAAAGACCTCCAAAAGTATTAAACAATGGAGGAAAATCTGCTGGCTGTGACTCCTGGTCTGAGTTTTGGAAAGCAAATCCAAGCAAGAAGTATACATTTTATCCAGTGCTTCTTTACTAGAATCTTTACCTTTTCCACCTTCTGAGAACACACATGCTAACTTCTTTTCATTTACAGTATGCAGGATTCAACTGGTTTACACGCTGGTAAAATAACGTGCAGGAAAAAAACCTCAAACAAACCATAAATAAGCCTGTCATACACCAAACCAGAAAACACTGCAACTGTTGCTAGAGAATTCTGAGTTGCCATAGACAACTATTCTTTGAAGCGTCTTGTAAAGCAAACCCCTAGATTCCAATAGATGCTAACCTCTTTCTAAGATTCCACCTCACCAATGCCTAAACATGCCATTTATTGCATTGCACTCATCACCAACAGCTCTGACGGACTGACAGAACAATACTGAGTTTTTAGATATTACAATTTCAACAAGAGGTACGAAAGCATAGGTAAGTTCATTGATATTGTACTAGAATCCAAGTTTCCTTCAGTCATTCCCTGCAGTATCTTTCAACCAATTACATCACAACTACAAAATATAGCATTATGGGAGTAATTGCAGAAATTTATGCTATGTTATGGCATAGCAACAATATACAAGCTACATAAACACAGGTGCAAACCCCAAATATACATTACATACAATACAGTAACTTCTTTTCATGGACATGTACTATGAAACACAGGCAGTTCAGAACTTCTACAGTTGTTTTGCCAATCTGATGTCCATAGATTCTTCAAAAGCAAAGACAGAATCATCCGTGTAAATTGCTTTTTTTTTACAGATAAGAACATCTGAGACAGACTTCTCCATAAATTAAATCAGTAACATAATATCATCACTTGCAAACAAATGCAATGACAACCAAAGTAACGCAGAACTGTGTGTGCATTTCACTGACCAAATGTAATTGTTTGCAATGTTAGGTTTGCTTTGCTTCATACTCCTGTGCCCTGCTTGATTCATTTCTTCACAAGTATGGACAACGTTACAACAATTGAAAGCTAGATCCTAAAAATCATATGATAACAGTAGTTTGAAGACCGTTGTTGAGCTGCACTAATCTCCTTGCTTAATAAGCACAGGAGTTAAGAAATGGGAAGGTTAAAAATGCTTTCAAGGCATCTTCATCCTGTCATGTGGGAATAAAACTGAATAGCAGCTAAAACGTCTTGTCACACTACTTAGTCAGCAGAAGGGGGTGCTGTAGTGTAACCTATTTAAAATGCAAATAGAGTAACTTCTGTAACACCAGATTAAAACTAGCATTTTATTCACTTGGCATACCCACAGCGTACTGAATGCTGGAATCAGACTTGTCACTGCACACCGCAGGTTATTAATAGAGCTCAGAATGGTGTTGCTAAATGTGCAAGTTAAAAGCAAATAAACAAAAATGGATTTATCTGTGGTATTTGTTCTCTGGGAGAATTCAGCGAGGCCTGCCTTACACTGCACATTTGTTTATCCAAGATCACTGAGGCTGAATTATTTTACTTTTTTTCAAAGTATTTGACTGACAGCCACTTACCACAGCCAGAAGTTCTGGGATATGTGATCTACAACATTAACATTCTAGAGAAAAACACAGTTATTTTCAACTTGGACCAATAAATCTACTAAATAAGATACACAGGAAAGAGTCTATGGTACACAACTGCTACTCTGTAATATGCCTTTCTGGACCCTCCAGAACTACCAACACATGAGAAATCACAAAGTCAAAGACTTCAGGAGAACTAAATCAACACATTGTGCTACGGCTTTACACTTAATTTTCCTACAACGTCAGGTGCTAGGGCAGGCAAGTGGGTTTCCCTTCCACATTCAAGCCAATTTCTCTGTTTTTCATCTCGATCTCTCAGAGATTCATCAAAAATGCGATTTAATTACATCTCCTCCCTCCCCCCCGCCCCGCAT
>NW_009737786.1:4056-50939 GCF_000703405.1 Apaloderma vittatum | reverse complement strand
GTGTAAACATGACTCCTTTTTATCTCCTGATACATCTGGACAAGTAGACAATGTGCTAAAACAAAATAAATCTGCCCTGACAGTCACATCAAAGGGTTCAGCTAGGGGCTTGCAGCTACTTAAGGCACAGGAATGTTGTTGCTAAGCATCGCTCTACAACCTATCAGTCCCTTAAAGAAGAGCTTTTTTCTTTCAGAGGGAGATGAGGAAAGCTGGAGAGTGGGAACCAGACTGCAAAGGAAGATTGGGGATTTTGGAGGATTTTGAAGCTTAAAGTGAATTGTGTGAAGAAGAGAGGGTTTGTTTTGGTTTGCCTCTTGACATACAGTCTACATTTGGGGAGCGGGGCGGGGGGGAGGAGGGGAGGAAGGAGGGGTTAAAACTTGTTGATGAAACATCTTCTGAATTTTCCCCTTGGATAAAACCAAGCAAAATCTTTGATATCCTTTTTCAAATCCCTGTACTTACCGTAGATTGGAAATACAAAGATTGTGACCAAAAGCAATAGGGCTGTGATATCAAGCCTGTTATTGCAAAACGCATCTCCTGCCCTGCTTTTCTGTCAAGCATTTGTTGAACACATCTATGTTCCTAAATACGTGAAAAGCGGGAACAATGTTCGTATCAAATAAACATGGTCTATAGAGAAAAGAAACTTTTGATACATATGCACATAACACAATTTTTTGCTCGATTTCCTAGAAAAACTATCCCCTTTGGAGAGAAGCCCTCACTGAAATCATCAGTCTTCCACATCATGCCCTGCAGGACTTGATTTGTATGTGTTTAGTGCTTAAAACTCCAAATGATGCCAAAGGAAGGTAAAAAAAATTCTAAAAACAGACCTTAGAACTATACTAACTATAAGCATAGACATGATGAAATGGACAGCTAAAAATTTGAATTATGCTCTCCTCTCACAGACGAAGAAATATATTCAAGGCATATAGACAATCCAGCCTGCAAAGTACGAAACAACTAGTTTCAAAGCTTAATTATCCTGAAGGTAAGCTAAGAAAACCAGTAGCTTGGTTACAGCACCACTGAGAGATGAATGAACTTTGATCACACATCTTTGGCTTTCAAAAATACTTTAAAAGCGTAAAAAACCCCCTCCTTTCTTTTTAAGGATTAAACAAAGAAAATGTGAAATGGACTCATTTTACATGCAGGGTAACTATCAAGAACATGAACAATTACTGAGCCCATGATATTACACAAATAAATAACACTTAGCATTATCTTCAGCACTATCATATTTATTAAACAGTGACTGAGGGCAGCAGTAACCATTTTTATTGTCCCATATAGCTCTTATTTTCTAATTAAACAGAAGGTTATTTCCACTGCCAATGCAGGCATTTATCTTATTTGAGTGTTACATAATATTTTTTGCCAGCCAAGCCTGACTATAAAGTGCTCTGTGTGGTGAACTGTGGCCAAACTTGCTTTTCTGTTTGGTAATCATAGAAATGGGCCATTTTGTGCTGTGTTAATAAATAAACTTTTAGCAATTTCTGCTAAAACATGATAAAGCTTATACTTTGTCCTACCCTCTAGCTTCAATACAAGGGCAATGAGCTGTATTATTAAAGATATAGGTCAAGCAAACCTGATGATTTCAATCCTGTGGGGTGCTTTAGAAACTGTTGTCATATTACTGAGATCATTCTGCTGTTCCTAATTATTCCTCTCGGTTGCTTCACATTTCAAGTGATTTCTCTCACACTTATGTCAAAATTTATAAGCTGCTCTGTGTAACAACACTACATTATTTCCTCACTTGTTATGGTAATACAGGACAGAAACTAGGAGAATGCTTTAATCTAGCTGACAGGGATAATGTAGTCTAGAAATGTAATAAACTTTGTATTCTACTACAGAGTTGTGGTTTTTTCCCCTACCGTGAAACATTTCATATAGATAGACATCTTAGAAAAACTAATTGCTATGATAACTTGAATATCCTCTTATCTGAGTTGCTTTTATCAGAAAAAAAAATGTATCAGCATTAAAGCATTCACTCCAATAGCTTGTGCATTCTCCTTATTCCCATAATTGCTATTCTGCAACATTATGTTGGCTGTACTGTAAAACTATGCACTGCTGAAGGAAACCTACTTCCAAGAAATCTGTGTATCACACAAACAGTGCAAAACATTTGTAATTAACAGGCTGGGCTTTAACAGTGCTGTAACACATCTTGGGCTGAGTGGCACAAAATCTTATTCGCACTAAGTAGCTTGAGACTGGGAAAACATAAAATCAGCCTTATGTGATAGCTTCATGTTCTAGTGTCTTTTGAAGGATTTCAGAATGTAAGGAAAGTTGCCAGTGGAAAAGGTAGTCCAACAAAAAGTTTGAATTTTAAGGCTAGCGTGGGTACTGCTTGCTGTGGGAAATAACCAAGGGAAGTATCATCTCCTTCAGAACATACTAGAAGGCACAAAATTATGTTAGCACAACTACACCTCGCCACACACACATACACTCCCAACCAACAAAACCAACCAAAACACAATTCCAGCTAGGAAATACCATATAAGTAACCTAAATACGGCATCCATCCTAGCATTTCTAGAAATTTACAGAATGTTCTTCAGTTTACTGTATTTGTCAATGTCCAATGCATTTTTAAAGTATTTTTAGTCATGGGCAAACTGAAAAAAAATACAAACAGATCTGTGAAAAGACCTACTGTCTCGTTGTTTTGTGCTGTATCATCATAATATGAGTTCAGTGCATCAAAGCCATCAGGCAATAAAATGGAATAGGAACAAATGCCCACAATGGCAATATTTAAAAGCTCTTTTTCCAGATACATGAAAAATAATATTTAATTGAGCATGCTCACAGGACACAGAGAGGAGGCAAAGATGAAGCTAGTGTTGTGCCAATTAGAAACACTCACCAACAGCACTGCCAATGGGAACAAATAAACAAACAAACAAACAAACCAGATTTCTGGGTTTGTCTCTGTTCCTATTTTTATCTTCCTTTACAGAGTTGATGACCTGACTGAAGATAAACTTTGCAAGGTCTGGGGGTATGGGGGGCAGAGGAGAGGGGTCGCTGAGAGGCAGAAAAAATATCTTCTGAAGAGTTTCACATGTGGATCCCAATTAGAAGAACTGGAGTCCCCGCCAAGTCCTGACAGTTGCCAGGGTGAACGGTTCACATTTACAAAGTGAGATTTCCCTCTTCAGTGACTACTTCTTTCCCAGACAGAAGACCCAGCATGTATGAAAGACACACTTTGCCTCTTCCAAGCTACCACTTGTCAATATGTAAAACTATGTCTTGAGAGCTGATGATTTTAAAAGTATCTGTGTTCAGAACTGTTTCCACAGTCGATAGCCAAAAGAAGGCAATGTCACGGCCAATTTTAAAGCTGAGCTCTAACTGAAAGAGCACTTAGGCCTTATGGTTTACATGACATAATACAACACGAACACAGGAATGTGAAGGATATAAATCATGTGATTAACCAATATATTATTAATTGTAAAGCATCTGCTTAGGAAAGAGAAAACAAATTCTGAAAAGAATGATTAACTTAAGGAACAGGAACTAATTTTAAGATCTTCACAAGTGAAGGCATGAGAAATAAGAACTCATGTACAAAACCATTAAACTACAGTGCCTAGAGAGGAGCATATTTACAAAGCTAATAAATTAAAAACAATGGGAGACACTAGACAATATTAAAAGGGCCTGCAATCAAAAAAATGCAAAATACAATTTTATATATTTGTAAAAAAAATAAAACGGAAAATGAGTACACAAAAACCCACTATTGCAGCGCTAATACTTTAGGATTCCTTAACTCTATCTAAAATAAAGAGATATCCTACATAAAGTAATTCAGATCTTTCTGAGACTTCTTGTTCATATTTACATATCAGAAATGCATAAAAAGGAGATTAACACTCAATAATTAACCTAATTTTTAGAAGTACTTTTATTGAACTTATTAATAAGCGATGTCCATGTCATGTCAAGACATGAAATACTGGTGAGAACTTTTGGTTTCTTGAGGTGGTTGATTTAATAAACACTGTCCTAAATGCAGTGGGTTCTGTCTCTTTTAAGAGGCTTTGTATGCCCTCACTGAAGAAATGCTTTAACTAGTGGTCACTATCCAGAAAATCCAGAAAGCACTGAAAAAGTCTATCATCGAGCTCTAGAAACTATTCCCCTAAATTTGCAGAATGTCAGGTCATACTACAGTTCAGGGATGATGAGAGGGTTTTTTGGAAGACAGAGTAACTGGCTCATTTATAGGACTGTTGAACTTTTCTTGGTTTCAGCTGTTACTATGGTTACTTACACAGGCTGACATGTACTGAGCGCTTCCAGTCTTGGCTAAAAAACTGCCATCTATGTACAGTCTGTCGTAATTCTAGGAAATCTGTTCCAACAAATGAGCGTTGCCATTAATATGCCTCTTTTTTCTGCCCGGGGTTTGTAAGCCTCAGTTACCACAGCTGGTTCTTTTCATATCCATCACCCATTAGATGGAAGCTCTGAATCTTATTCCTCCTGTTGCTGTTCACCTGAGGTGATGCTACTGACATACTGTGATCAGCTCTGCTCTTCATTCCCCCTTGGCAACTCAAGAGAGACAGAACTTCCTGGAATTTCTCACTACAACTTATGTTACCCAGTCTTCTAAGAAATGACTTGCCTCGTCACCCTCAGTTCTCTGTTCAGTTTGCCAACAACTTTGTAGAACCATAGGCTTCTCCAAGTCTAAATATGGTGTCCTAGTAGCTGTTGTACAACTAACAAATGCAATGATAATATTAAAATTCTCCTTCCTCCCTTGATACCTTAAAGAAATATCAGATGTGTATAAAAAAATCTAACGATTTTATGTTTTATCTTACTAATAAAAAGGCTACCCGGCAAAGAACTGATCTCCATGAAAGTATGTCTACTTCATCAACATAAACCTGTTCACTGGTATTAAATTCACTGAACAAATGTCACATTGAATTCATAGTATTCTATCTTCTTAATCAAAATAATGAGTTAGTATTCAACAGGAATTTTCACACCTCTCTGAAGCACAACTGGTAGGCTCACAGAGGAAGAGGTGACATTCTACATAGTCTCTCAGGTTCGCATTTGTAAGCATATCTATGAACTTCTTGCAGCAGACTTCAACACAATCCTGATGCAAAAAGTCTCTCAGCTCTGTATTGCCCACAAGACCAGCATATATTCTAACCACTTTCTTCTGTTCTGACAAGTGCCTGAGTATGTCTCTTACATAGCAATGGAAAATATACCACTGCTATTGCATCTGTTGGCAGTAACAGTCTGGGGGAGGAGGGGAAATAAACTCTTCAAGTTGTGTTTCTACAATTTTACATAAGTTATACTCCAAAATGATTAGCTGAATTTTTTTATTTGGTTTTTTTTGGTTTTGCTATGTGATATTTTTTTTAATATGGAAGATGAGGGTTGTGGTAAAAAAAGCTGATGTTTAGGTCTACTTTCTAGAACACTGAGTTAATTGTTCTATAACCACAAAATCTCAGACAACATAATGAAGCAAAATGAACAGAGCCAGCTTTCATATCCCTGACTCCTCTGCTCCAGTTATGCAGCTTCATGCATGGAATAACAGAAATAAATATCACGTCAAATATTTTCAGACATTCAGATTTAAATGAAAGATTTATTTCCAGCTACGTTTACCCTGAAACTTTTGGAAGAAATGCTGAAAAAGATTGTTCATAATATTCTGTTGTTTCAGCCATGGACTTTGGTCTCAGCATCTCCTGGCATTATTAATTTTTTGTTAATATTGTACCTATAGGTTGCATAAAGAATCAAAGCTTAAAAAGTGGATCACATATTTTGACTATTTGTGTCAGAACTTCTTTATTTAATAACTTTAGATTAAATTATTAGAAAAAGACTGATGCACTAGATGTTTTATACTTTGCCAAACAACTGCTCCAACAGCATTATTTAAAGAAATGAAACTGCTTGGTTCCTTAAAGCACAACTTCCGCATCTGGAGTGCACTTATTTTATCTCATTGAAGCACCTTTGTGCTAAAGGACACTTTTTCCTTTTTTTTTTTTTGCCATCGAATCTGGTACTTTAGATGCAATTTGATTTCATTACTGAGAAATACTTTATTACTGCAATAAAACTACACTTTCCACTGCAAAATATATTATTAAATTGTGCCTTCAATAACTGTCACACCTAACAATGAACGTTAAATTAAAAAAAACTCAAGTCAAAGCTCCTGTTGATTCCACAGGCAAAAGATTACATGTTAACAGGGCAGGGCGTTACAACGCAGTAGGAAAAGAAAAATGTCCCCAGAAATTTTAATGTCATTCTTTTTCTTACAGTGCCTTCATCACGAAGAGTACCTGAGGAACATCCCTTATGTAGCAAATTAAATGTCCAGCATTTGCTATTTTCTGCTGCTCCCCAGGAGGAGCACCCAAGAGATGATCGCTTTTTAGCAGTCTCACTTCTGTGTGTTTTGGTTAGAGAGCACCAGAAGACATATACCTTTCACCTGCATGCAGACACCTGTAGGCTAGCCTCACTTCATTAATTTCCTACAAAACACCAGAGGAATTAAGCTTATTCCCATCAGCATGATCCTCAAACTGTTGCATCATTTAGCAAATTATTCCCATGTTAACACACAAAGGCTTAGGCATTTGTACTTAGCAGAACTGCAAGTACATCAGTGTAAGAGAAAAATGGCAAGCCCTAGGTTGGTTAAGATGTTAACTTTATTAAGACTCTTCCGTCCTCTATCTTGTTTTGCTGTCTAAAGTGTTATTGCATATGAAACATTCCTCTGTATCTTATTTTCTTCAAGCTCCTATTTTTCAAACTGCTCTGTGGATATTAAAATTCTTTTCTTTTTCCCCATAAAGCTTTTGTCTGAAACCAAACTGCTAAGTATTCTTCTGTATTAGTGGAAGAAGCTAATACAGCTACTTTCCAAATTAATTTGTTACTTTTGGAATACAATTTTGAAAGAAGAGAAACAACCAACTGACTCATGGTTGCGGTAAACACAGTACTTAATGGATGAACGATTTAACCTCAATTTTCATGTGGGGTGAAGAAACAAGTCCTGATACAGATTTTAAGATATTTCCAAAGTTATATTTTACTATAAGCATACGTGCCCTATCTGAAATGAATAGCCAGAAACACAGCAACATGGGAAACCCACCTGGAGATAGAAATAAACTTTTACAGCTAAGCTATTGAAAATAAAAAGGCAATAATCACCTACTACCATTACTACTTCTACAGAACCTCTCTCACCAGGTTCAGATTCACTGAGAAAAAAAAAAAGTATAAAGCTGAAGTAAGTGAAAGATTTCAGTGAAACAAATATTCATCTACTGGTTTGTCATCCTGCAGAACATACATTTTCTTTCTACTTTTAATACTATAGGATTACCTTGTCCACTCCCTTTCTATAGGGGAAACAAGTTGCTTGTTTGTTTTAAAAACTTTTACAGTTTTTTAGTGAATTAATCTTAAAGGAAGAGTTTTCCAACTTCACACAACAAGGAGCACTGGATATGTTTCTGAATGCTGAATACTCATTTAAGAGGACTTAAAACAGCAAAGTCGATCTTTCACTAGTTAATACAGCTCCAAAATACATTTCCCTGAATAACTAAAACTATTAGAAGACTGATGAAAAAGAGTTATTTTTTGTCATACACAGCAGCTGTACTTGAAACCACAAATAAAGAAAAATTAACCAAGCTAATAAAAACAAAGAAAAATGCTGATTCCAGATGTTGGATGAAATGCACTGCATTAACTTTGCATGATAACTGGTAAAAGTAAAAAATACAGAAACCACTTTGTCTGGACTGGAGACCTTTACATAGCTTCATTTTGCTCACACAAGCATCTAACTATATTCTTATATGGTATTCTGAACTGAGGTGAAATTAAGCATTTTCCTGAAAGAAGCCTGATGAAACAGTCATAGGAGCTATGGTCATTTTACAGTGTGAATATCTCCATGTTTTAGCTTCCAAAGAGACAATTTTAGTCAAAGAGATTATTTTATTTGCCATGCATCATAGCTTTTAACTAATACCCTGTGCTTTGCAACAGATTTTATCCTTTTAAAATTAATTTAGGATTTAAAGAACTTTTTATAGCAAGGCTACTAATAGTATTGGACTGGCAACTTCAACAAAAATATATTATTGTGATGTTCAACTTGCATTGAGTGAATTTTTAATGATTTACTAGCTCTACCTGACTGAGTTTGCACCCTGTAAATGGATCATATGATCACTGATCACAAGTTAAACTGCTTTTGTTTCTTGCATGGCACGAACCGCGGGTCTGTTGTACTGTACCAGAGGTTCGTGTGCAGCTCTGTGTAAGACAAGGGAAGGTTACATGCAACAGGCAGTTAATGGCTCATACCAGCAAGCCCTCAACTGAGAGGAGCTCATGAGGCTGAATTTTAAAAAGGTAGCTGACCTTGCAGCTGGGAGCTTTAACTGTGTTTTTATCCATTTATACCTGGATAAGTAAACAGTTACTGAATGCCTAAAGGGCCTGAAAGCACTATTTTAGCCAAGGGCTAATCCCCATTCTCTGTGGATGAAAGGACTCAAAGCTAAAACAAAACAAAACAAAAAAATTGTTCTCTGCTTCAGGTAACACACAGGTAAAATTGCAGTAAACAATTCCATTAATTTTAAACTTAACACTGCCTTACCCTCCATTTCTAATGAGTGCTTCTGCAGTTAAAAAAATACTGAGTTCTTCCAAAAATGACACATTACCATCACATCAAGAAGGACAAATACAATATAAACCAAAACAGCTCAGAAAAGTTCATCTAATGTAGATTAAGTTACAAGAGTAAGCGATCAGCTAACGGCTGGTTACATAACTTGAACCTAACAAGAACGTTCAGTATTCACATTGCAGAAAACACAAATGATGTCCAAATGTAAAAGACATTATAAGGCAGTAATCCTCAGCCCTACACATTCATCTCAGTGTTTAATATTTTTCTCAGTACTGCTGTTGAAACTAATGAAGAATTAATGGATTTCTCTGTCAAGTGGGGCTATTTCATAGCATAAAGAACCAGCACTGGTTCTGTGAGCAAGGTCAAAAGGTTTTAAGGTCAAAACCAATTTCAGGGCTAAAGACTTCTTATTCATTTTACAGATTGTTTTACATGAATTTTAGCATACTATCCCAGATAAAAGTTGTTTTTTATGATCCCTAGCTTTTGTTATTTTTCCCTGAAAGCTCTATTTCAGATGTTTTGTAGACAACAGAACAATGTCAATGCTTTCATAGCTTCCATAGCTGCCTAGTGTCCTTCTACATACACAGACAGATATATTTTAAGTTACATGATAAATAGGTGTTGGAGGAGGAGAAGGAAGGTCGAGGGAGATGTAGCCCTCAGCCACTACACAGCATGAGTTACCTCAGCTGAGTGGCATGGTAGCAAAAATGCACTTCCCAGCTCTCAGTTTATTTTCTACTTGTCAGTCTAGGATCTGATATTGGATGGCTTGCTGATACCCACATGTTGTGAAGTCAAACCTTTTCTTCACTCTATGTACAGGCACTAAACCCTAGAATTTTAAGTTCTTCTCTATTTATTCCTCAGTCCATGAATTCAACCTAGCAGCAAGAAGATGCCTCCATCTCCCATCATAGAGCAGTCAGTATCCTGTGCTTATTTCTTAAACCAAAAAGAGTGTTGAACTTCCATTCATTATTTTTAAAATTTAGCAGACAACAGCACCACATTCAAATGAAAGACCACAAACACATACTTCATGTGTTTAAATTTTGATTATGTAGCAGAACAGAAAAATACCTTCCTCTCTTCCATCTTGCGTGTTTGTTTGGAATGCCACCGACAAAGAGCATTCCTGGAAAAATCTATCATCTGCACCGAACAAAATCAAGCACCTAAACCCCAAAATGCAAATAATATTATTTCTTATACTACATGAGTAAAAGACAAGTGAGGAGATCCTTGTGTCAGATTAAATAAAATCTAAATTGAATACACCTTTCCTAAAGAATTTTAAGTTTTTGTAAAATATAATTGTTGTTTTAAAAGTTTATCCTCAATCCTCTAAAACTACTTTTTCACATCATAGATTTTCAATAGGTTAAAATGAAGAATTCTTAATTGCTTTTCAACTTGCAAAGAACACCAGTATTCAGTTCAAAACTTTACCTTCATATGTTACTCTCACCCAACTTAGACAGGTTTTAGCTGCAAAGGTGTTAGAAAAGATAGAACTTCTAATGCTTTGTCCCTCCCCTTGAACAGAAACGTTCTGCTAAAATACTACTGTAAATAAGGCCTGTTTGGATACTGCTCCACGCTAACGTTTACCGGTGGGCTTTATAATCCCTGCAAAACAGAAAGCTTGGCAAATGCAGGGGGAAGAAGGAGCTGTCTTGCAAAAGCAGGTCCAGGCAAAGCAACTTGCTGCTACATCTATTATCCATGTGCGTAAGAAACTGTCTGTCTAGACATCAAGAACCTGACAAGATTATATGCTTAACTGGTGTTTCGCATCAAATTTAATAGGAGTGTGCTGGCAGGCCTCAACTGGGCCTGGAAGACTGTTCAGGTTGTGTGACAAACGAGGCCATAGTAAAGTTATGACAAAGAACTCATAATCACAAGGCACTCAAAATAAGACAGTTCCATTTTACTAAGAGATATTTAAATCATCTACACCTCTGTTTGAGGCCTAAACTCATAAATACACTAGAAACATGGGTCATCATGGCTGCAGTGGTATAATATATGAAGCAGAAAAGAGAATGATGAGGAGAATCTGGCAGGTAGAGAGATACAACCTGGCTTCAGCCACAAGGAAGAAAACAGCACAGAGAAGATGAGTGTGTACCAGAACCCCTGAGCAAAAGCTGGATTCACCTGGGAGCTTCTTGCTAACAATGGGAAGAGCATTCAGAAGCTACGGACAGACTATGATGAAGGAGAAAGGAAAGGCTGTACTAGCATCGCTTGTAAACTTCATTTCCAACTTGGTACCTCAATGCTTATAGATAATAAATAGATATAAATACAGATCTTTGTTTTAGCAGTAAGGCAGTCTGGTGTGGGGGCATAGGTAAATGAGAGCGCGATTTTCAAACTTGTAATACCTGCAGGGAAGGAGGAAGTTCAAATCAAAGAGAAACTCAACAAAAGCAGTGTTGCAGGCAACCCTGGGACACTTCCACATCAAGATTTCTCTAGGGGTACCTGGAAACCAGGGAATGCTCATGCAAAGCTGCAAAGACTCTCTGTGAGGAGCTGTTTCGACGAGAAGCTAGAGATAGAAGGACTTTCTCCCCACACGTGTCAGAAAGGCCTTTGTACAAGCTATAAGCAATAGAAAGAGTACCAGACAGAAGGCAAAACCCTAAAAACTGATAGGAATGTTTCACGTCAGGAGAACCTGATGGAATTTGGGCACAGACTTAATTGTTTTGCTGAGCCATCCTATTATTTACTTTGTAATTTGTAAACTATTTGAATACACACAAGAGATGATGTGAAATTTCATAAAATTACTAAATGTGTATTAAAACATTCCAAAAAGAAAATTAAAATCACATTTACTGATCAGAAATTACTAACATTAAAAAATCAATGTATTTGAATGCAGATGTATAAATAACTCAATAACCAAAAGTAATACTTTCTAGCTGTTGTGCGATGTCATCTTTTTTTCATAGTTAAACTACTACCAGCAAAACGAATGTCCATATATTTAAATTATATTTATCATTCCAATGTAGCTAGAAAATACTACGGTATAGAAAAAAGTACTTTGGTTCTTACATAAATTTTTAATAAAGTTTAGGAAATTTACATTGATCCACTTGCGAAAATAATTTGTTTACAATGTGAACCGAGACTCAGAAACAAAGGTTAACTCAATAATAAAGAAGACTGGAAAAAAACAACATCTGTATAGTTATTTGCACATTAAACTATTAAAAGTATTAAAAGTTGCACGTTGATTTGGAAATGGTTCAGATTATTCCCTTATATGTGTTTGGAGCTGATTCTGAAAATAAACATGCAATTGTGAGAGCCTGAGGATATGCACACAGTATTTGTGGCCATACATTTTCTGTGTAAAATGGAACACTACTGTTTTAGCATCTCTCCAGAAAGAGAATGTCTGTTGATTAGCAGGAGCCTTAATATAAGGAAATGTCTGTTTTCTGTCTCTAGCTTGATACTAAATCACTGGCCCATTCTTCTTCTGTTTTTATGAATTGAGGAATCCAAGGCTTACCTGGTTGTGCTGTTTCTGGATCCCTAATAAGCCTTGGAAAGTGCTTCAATTGAAATCCATTAAGAAAAGTGCCACGCAAGTTCCACGCATCACAGATACATAATACATTGGTCCTCTAGACCTATGTGAAGTGTGTTATTTCTCTTGTCATTCAATTAAAGATGAAAATTCACTATCTATTTGCAGTGATCAGAAGTAATGCTTCCAAAGAAATATAATTAAAAGAAGAAAAGTTATTTTCATTACTTTACAGAAAAGATGAAAAGCCTAACTTTCTTTGCTGATCATTATAAATCAGTACACTGAAAGCAGATCTATTTTATTTATAGCACACATTGAACCTCAAAATTAAGTGGCACACATATAAAAACACGTAAGGTGACAGCAACAGGAGACATCACAAGAGGAGTTAAAATCATCAGCCTTTCTTAACATCCTAGGACTTGTAACTGTCATAAAGTAGCCAAAAATTAATAGATTTCTAGAAAATCTATCTCATGCATCAAGAATAAAGGAAAATAATCACGCAGCCACACTATTCTTTCCATCGTACTTAGCAATCTAACACTTAGCAAGAGATGACCCAAAATCCAGCAATCTTACACTGAAGGTAACAAGTGATGTCGGACAGCCTCACTTTTTGGGTGCTCACATATTCTTAGATAACAGGTACCTAAAAAGACTTTTGTCAAAATGACTTTTCAAATTTACATCAGTCATCTCTTTTCTCTATCTGATCAAATATGCATCTGGGAGTTTCTGTAAATCAAAGGTTAAAGAAGTGTTAGAATAGAGAGGATCAAAAGTTTATCATGATACTTCTCCGCAGAACATGAAGGAGAATACAGTAGAAATCATCTAATTGTGACCATTAAATCATATTTTTAAACACATAAGGAAGGAATTTAAAATTATAGAGTCCAAGTCTATCACAGATCAGAGAGCCTGAGATAAAATAGAATGCCTACTTCTCAGATATTTCACCTGAACAATGAAATCATAGAATCATAGAATGGCCTAAGCTGAAA
The DNA here is from genome assembly GCF_000703405.1 of Apaloderma vittatum. Lineage (NCBI taxonomy): Eukaryota > Metazoa > Chordata > Aves > Trogoniformes > Trogonidae > Apaloderma > Apaloderma vittatum. The sequence continues at coordinate 37,573 of NW_009737786.1, read as the reverse complement.
GGGACCTTAGAGATCATTTTAATCCAGCCTCCCTGCCGCCAGGAACGCCACCTCTCGACTAGATCAGGCAACACATGGGGACCGAGCAGGAATCAAACCCACGACCTTAGCGTTGTTAGCGCCACCCTCAATTGACTGAGCTAACCGGGCCCCTTATATAATGATACAAGGAAATGATACAAGGAAAGTGCCAACAGTTCTAGGAACAACCTATTCCTTGTCATCCATTTATTTGCCTAACAGAGGGTCCAAAAGACAGCAAATCTCCTCCCAAAATAGATATGAGCAAGACAATCCACCCACATTTTAAAGCTGTTTTCTTCCTTGATGCATCTGGCAAACAACATGATTGCTGATTATCCTCTGGAAAAATAACAGCATAGAATACAACAGAAATGTTTCTTCTTTTCTTATTTCTCAAAGTATACCTCTTCAAGCTTGTAACTTTTCTGTTTTTCACAGATCCACACACACTGCTCCATCTTCCTGTTTACTACAGTGGCTCTGGTCTTCTCAGAAGACTGCCACTACTTGTCACATTACAGTTTATAGGGTTAACTCTGCAATATCAAAATGCCTGAGAAGGCTAACAACTTCACTGGAAAATTATTTTTTTAAAATTATGTCTCATATGTATCTTATTAGAAATTTATCAGTATCTCTGAGTAGAAAGACTTGCCAAGACTTTCAGTATTACCTCATCATAATAAATCCACCCAGAAGGCACACTAAAGCAAGAAAATAAAGTTAGTGCAATGCACGTATATGTGCATGTGCACTTATCAAGACCTAAGTCATAGACTTAATCACTTCAGACAAGAAGCTGCAATTATTGTGAATTTATCATTCTTATGCTTTGTAAACTTCCAACTTGAAACAGGCACCAGGGTACCAATTCTAAAAATGGATAAATTGAAAATGCATAACATTTATGAGGAAAAAGAGAAAAAGAGCAAGGAATAAAATGTTACAAGTACATTGTTTTCATGCAATAATAGTGGACTGCTACTAGAGTGGTATTTTTTTATTTAAGAATATGATACTAGATATTCTGTTAGGAGCAGTGTCTCACTGAATTTGTATTCTTGCATTTTTGTCACATAGATGCCTAATATACTTACTAGCTAAGAAGCTCTGCTGGTGTTATAGATGTTTTGAGAAGAAAACCTAGACATTGGCACTAACAGAGAAAAGGCTATAAAAAGATTCAAGATTCCTCCACAGGCAGAAGCAAAAACATCAGCTCCTTTTGTAATTTCACAAAGTGAAACTAGAAAGGGCATTAAAAGAGAGGAAGGAAAAAAAAACCATCCTTCTTAAGAGTCTTAATCAAACTCTTACATTTAACAGCATTAATGCTAAGTATGCAAACGTTCATCCCACTGATCATTATGGTATCAAGAACTAATTTTCCTCCTTTTAAGAGCTTATATGTCACATCACACCCCTTGGGCCTTCCAGAGATATATTTAAATGTCTAACAGGGGGAAAAGAAAAGCATTGCAGACAGCCAGGTGTTACTGATTCACCCATTAAAACTTGAGTTATAAAATATCCCACACAATGGTAAAACATTTCAGTCATTAGCCGATCATAAATAGATTAAGATGACATTCTAAATTATTATGACTATATGTGTATAAAATTTACATTGCTCATCACATTATCCCAGGTGTCGGTAACTGATTATCTGAAGTTAAAGATGAAGTGCATGTATTATTTGTTCTAAGAACTTAAGGAAAAGAAAGACAAAGCCAGATGTAGCAAATGCAACATTAATCCTAAAATAGATGAGAACTTTGGATTTATTTGTAATGATGCTTGTGCATTTAGTATTATATCACTGAAAATGAGGTTTTCTTTGCTTTTACTGGAAGCTTTAAATCAGGCTTACTATTTCACATAATGAATGAGAAATAGTAAGAAAAATTAAACATTTTTTTAACCTTCTATTTCCTAAACTCTTGTTTTCCAAATATGGAAAATATTTAATGAACATCCAACACTGTACATTTTGATATCAACTTTAATAACAGACGATACACATGGATTTTCCAAATTATATTATTCTAGCTCTTTCTAATGGCATGCTGTCTATTTAGACAAATTTAGTTACCTATGTACATGAAGATAATTTCTGAGCTCATTTATTTTTTCTTGATCTACACTGTCAAGCAAGATTTGAATTTTATCATTAAAACATATTTCAATTAACTTCCCACCTCTGACAGTGGCACATGATCAAATTTCTGAGTTAATAAATTAGGGAGCAGCACCAGTATTCCCTTAACTTCCAGTGGGCAAGCTCTTAAGAGTGTAAAGAAATCTGAGTCAATTTAATCTAGATTAGAAGACAGCTGATCTAAATCAAATTACACTGCATTTACTATGAGCTAAAAGTTTGTACTGGACAGTCATTGTCATGGTAGAGATGCATAATAATGCTCTGTGCTAACAAAAAGCAATTTCAGAATTGGATTGAGCCACCATTGCATTGTCACCAAGAAAAAAGGCTTTCCTGCCCTTCCAGTCACGCCTGAAATGCATTTCCATTCTCTCCCACGAGCTGGCACTTGCACATTGCATGTTGGATGACCTCTCTGACCCACCTTAAATTTTCAAAGAAAAAGAATACATAAATAAGGAAGGCTGATTTTCCATCAGGTCAACAAGCTGTTCAGTCATCAGCCAAACACATGGCTGATGAGAAGAGGACCATTCCTTTCAGTGGCAGCATAGTCTTAGAGCACTCAGCAAGGTAAACCAGTATTTGTTTGAAGGAACAACAGGAAAGGCACACAGCAGCGTGCTGTTTAGCAGCAGACCCCGTGGTGACTGGATGCAGAACCAGGAGTCTTACGCTCCACTCCTCCTGGTGCCACTAATCTCGCACTCACTGTTTCAGCTCTGCACGTCTGTTCCCTGCTTCAGCATTTGCCAGTCTTGTCTTTTGAATTCTCAGTTTTTCTACACAGGATTGCTGGACACTTTTTGTATATGCAGTATCTACACATGCAGCAGGCAAACACATTTTCTAATAGGGCCACAGTCTCCAGGCTTACAAAAAGCGAGCATCTTCGCGCTCTGATTCACTCTATTTCCAGGTATAGATATTTCCTTTTTGCTTTTTGTTTAATTTTAGAAATAAAATGTCGCAAGCTTTGCCACTGACTCTGATAGGAACAGATTTAATTCCTGTGTTTTTAACATTCAAGATTAGCTAAACATGAACTATGTCAAATGCTGTCACCAAGGTTCATAACTCATGAACAACTCTATAGTAATAAATCAGTTAAGACCAAAGCACCGGCATGCTGCAAACATTACTGTTTTATGTCTCAAAAATATCAGTAAACAGTGATTTTAAATTGATGAAGTTTCACCAGAACACATCCTTTCCAGCATAAATATATCCCAGTTTTCTAGCTATACAATACAAGATCATTTTTATTTACATCTGAGACAGACAAGCACCTGAAAGAATGGAATTACTTGTGCTTGAGGATGAGAACTGATAGATTCTAGCATGCCTGGTCAAATGTATTAGCTTGCTCTGAAGGAATGTTAGGGTGAGATTGACTTCAAAAGAGTGGAAAACTACACAGCTTTTGCCAAACACCTGCTTTTGCCATCTGGGCTTCAGGTGTTTCTGGGTTCCTTACAAGACTCTGTCTTTTTTTTTCTATTTTAAAAAAAATGTTTCCTTTGCTGTGATACACTAGGTTGAAGTTGCTGTTCACTTCAGAGAAGGAAACTTGAACTCCTCCGTTTGCAGGCTAAAGCCCACTTGACCACATCACTTTGTCTAAAAAACATCCAGAAGAAAAACTATGTGGATCAAATATAATAATTAATTCATAATTAGAGAGAAGATAAGAGTACAGAAGAAAGAGGAATGGCAAAAAAATAAAGAACAAAAGAAGTAAAAAAAAGGAAAAGAAAGAGATGAAATGAAAAGAACAACAAACAAAAGAAGGGAACTTTTTTTAAAAAGTTTGCAACAGGTGAAGAGGCTCAAAAATCCAGAAAAAAAATCTGCAAAGAAGAGTTTCTTGAATCTTTCTTACAGCCACAGAAATTGAGGCAGAAGAAAGCAATACGATTTGCCAAATGGAACAGATTTTGAAACTCAAAATTATACTGGAACCATATTATTGCAGCCTGTTCTGCAAATTGTGTTTATACTAATATTCACCAATAGATCTTGGAAAAATTTCTTTGGTTTGCTGTGATACTGCACCTGTTTGTAGCATTTCACCTGCAACATTTTGTCTTAATCATTATGTCTGAGAATAACACTCTGAGGGTGGCTTTGAAAAAATATAAAAATAAATGTCAGAGATTCAAGTCAGCACAATCACTGATCACCAGGAAAAAAAAAAAAAGGAAAAAAGTGCCCAAAAATCCCCCCCCTCCAGCTGTTTGGTATGACAATCTGTCAGAACCCTAATCAAGGAAAAATTAATGCCTATATCCAAAAAAATTAAAATTCCACTGGCCTGAGGCACCAAACTCTTGCCAAAATTCACCTTCTACAGGACTGAATGCATGTTGAGTGCAGTTGAGTGCCTGTGAAAAGGCTAACTGGAAATGGATTAGCCTAAATCTAAGATGATAGAAGAAATTAAACTTTTTTCCAGTAGGTAATAAATATGTGCAGCACTGAGCAGCCTTTTTGCGGCATGTTTTCTGAAAGCATAAAATAAAATAGGAGAGTCAGACCTGGTAATAAAGAGATCATCTCAACTGCAGATGTGTTGTGCAGCCTGAATGAACTCAAGGCATCTGTCTAACATCAGCAGAAGCCAAACACTCCTTTTTCTGTCTTTAATTCCATCTTATGAATTATCATTCACATCAGCTCTTCAAGCACTTTTGGCACATTCTGGTACACTTGCAAGAGGCATTTTGCCTCAGGAGCTAATCTTGATTATTTTCCAGTGACTGTCCATCACATGGGGAAATACTAAATATCCTACAAGGCATTTCAATACATGGCCTCATCCATTAAAAGCAAGGGAAATATCTTTTTCCATCTTTCTCCCATTGATTAAAGAGAGAAGACAAAAGTTGGTACTTGGTACCTCGTAAATAATAGCAGTGGTGATAATTTGTTCATATTTTCTCTATAAACCTGCTTTTTTCTATAGCTCAAATGCACAGTTTATTATGAATCCTGTTTTGCAAACTACTTTCTTTTATTTAGAAGAAATTTATTATGATCTGGGGCAAAATGGATTAGTAATCTCAGTTACTGTGTATGCAAAACAGGTATTAGTATAATGGCATTGCCATGAGGTTTTCTTTCCTCAATATTTTATGTTGTGGTTTAAAACTTTGCATAAGAATCATCAAGGGGCTTATCCAAAACACACAAAAGACAATATGAGCTTTTTACTTTAAATAATTTTGGATAAAACTCCATATAGTTTTAAAAACTTATCACTGCACTGTGAAAAAGTAAGCAATCCATGAACACGATCTTCCATTCTATTATTTCACCATTAGTATGTTAGGGAGGGGTGGTGTGCATTAAAGAATAAAGTATTCGGCTTTGAAATACATTAATTCATTTTTGTGCATTTTCCTGGGGAAAAAAAAATATGACCCAACCAAAATTTTGAACTTGGAAATTCAGTTGAGAATTTGAGGAAAAAAAATATGTGAAGTAATAAAATTGAATTCCCTGTATGTCGCTTTCTTTTTCAAGCTTAATCCCTTATGAACGCTTCCTAGATGCTGTGGCAAAGACAACCCAGTTTCTATCACTCCAGCAGCTTACTTCAACTGTCTGTGATGAGAAATGGGTGTGAAAAACTCACTATAAAACAATACGCTTATTTGAGTTATACTTCTCATCATTAGGATTTCTAACATCTAAACATCTGTAAAAGCATGCATTTACCTCTCAAGTGCCTTATGAGGTTTTAGGGCTGACTTATTATAAAGCAATTTAAAGAATAATACCGTCTTGAAATTCAGTCTTCTCCCTCTATTTGATCCTGTAATAGGATTATTGCTTTTGTGGCACAGAAGTTTATTCCAAAGAATGTGATGCATAAACAAAAGATCTCAGAATGCAGAAACTGCCTTACGAAAACCTTCTCTTCACCATCTCTCTCCATACAAAACTAACCTCGGCCTGCTGACTAGAGATGATGAGAGCCTTTGGGGAGAACAGATGGGAGCCAAGGAGCTGCTCATAGCCCCAGTGAGAAACCAGGTCTTCTATTATAACAGCAAGTGGAGAAGGAGTTTGAATGATAACTCACTCCATGGTTTATTCTACTTTTCTCCTTTTAATATGTTCACCAACATGAAAGTCTTGTTGTAGCAACAGCTGAAACCATTCAGTTTTATTGGGGATTTCATGTCAGACTCCAACCAGGTCTTGAGTCAAAAGAGTAATAAATGTATTTCAATCTGAGCCAAGTGTATCATAAGCATTTGATTTTGTATTTGAAGCACTCAGACCCACAAATCATGATTTAATATTGATGCAAACAGCTTTGCTGCAATATTTAGCAGGAGCTGCTTATGAAGCACAGCAAAGGTATCACAGATAATGCCCATATCTATTCCAGCCAAAAGCAGACTCATATTACTAGAAACAATCGTCTTCTATTGTGTGTAAGAAAAAAGGATCTAAAATATATTAGATATAAAATACAAAGTGCAAGATATCGAAACTGGGTTCTTTCAGTTTTCTATATTTTAACCATTGTATTTAAAATTCAAATGTATTTGTGTGATTAGAAATTACCTAAAAGTGTGCTTGATTTTGAACATGACAGCAAATCAAGAACTGTAGCTGAACCCCGTAACCGAGTTCAGCCAAGATGAACCAGTAAAAGCTACTCTGAAATGACTTAAAGCTTTGGTTTTTTTCTTCTTTTTTCAATAAGAGAGCACACAGGACAGGAAGAACATCAGTGACTTCAGTCTCTGGCCTTCTAACCAGTAAAGGACTCGTGAAGGTGAATGGTTTGCAGACGAAGGGGACATAAAAGAGACAAAACCAGGATAAAAATTAAATAAAAAGTAGCTGTCTTAAACTGTAATTGCACTCCTCTGCTGAGCATGCTTTCAGATATATAAATGTGATTTACCATCAGCTTGCAACTACAAATCAGGTCTTAAGAAACACTTGTGCTATGAAATTGTTTAATCTCATCAAGCTCTGCTTTCACAGCAAGCCATAAATCACAAAGTCTTTGTTATCATAGACCTCCATGAGCGCCTCTCAGGCAGGCAATGGATCGTGGGTATATATAATCCTGACTGCACAAACAGTGGGGTCGTCGCAGCCTGAAATACTTTCATAATAGCCACTGTGCAGCTGGTGGAACACAAGCCTATGATGGATATCTCATTTCCTACAGTCGGCATCTATTTCGAGCAAATTATTACCACATAAATTTCTTGTCAACAGAAACGGCCAATTAATTAAGTTAAAAATTTACTTGTGATCACATCTACAAACCAAATAGAACTGCAAGGCAATTTTACAGTTACTGAATATACTACAGGTCAGTTTAATGAATAATTTTTAACTTTGTCATAAACTCAAAGACAGGCTAATATCTTGAGGAACCTGACTGCAGAGCAGCTGCCAACAGATTTACAAAAAATATATTTATGCAGATTTTGATTGCTGACATCTGGGTACAGAAATAAACTTCATACTATTACAGAAGCTTCTCAGGAATATGAAGTTTCCTCCTTAGAATATGCAAGTTTTCCTCTAAAACACTGTACTTGAACAGTGCTTAAAAGGATACAGAATTTTTGCTGGGGGTAAAAATGGTTTGTTATCAAAGCTGGGAACTATAGCAAGTAAAACACTGTTGATTAGGCTTGCTTTTAAAATTACTTGCCTTTCAGGCTTCTAAAAGTGCACTTTGCATGAGTCTTTATCACACACACATACACACACAAAAACATATAAGGTAGTCCTAATTAGTGGGTGGAGATAATTGGATGTTTTCTCACCCCTAACAATGAATAAAAGTCATTCTTTCCAAGATGTCTCCACATCAGTTAAAACACTGTCAGCAGTGGCAGGGCAAGAGAAAATTTAGGACTCTGCCTTCCATACAAATCAAAGTGGGTAGATTGACAGAGACATGAATACAGCTACTTACTTTGGGTTATTATAGACAAAACTGGTCTGCATGAGAACATGCACATTTATAAGTACTTCATAATTTTTATTTTAACCTTCTTTCACCCTCTTCCCCCATGCACACATTCTTCCTGAAGTTAAAGCAAATATATTCTAATCACAGCTAACTTGAGATGAAATAGCCTTTTCCAACAGATAAAAATTAGAGTATTAATTAAAATATGGGGTGGCTTTTGCCTCTATGCAGATGGCTCACTTTCAGTAAAAGTAGGTTATGACCATAAGTTAGCAACATGGACAAAATGGCTTGACCATTCTGGTTCTGTAAGGTGTGGGGTTTTTTCCTAATTTGTATGTAATTCTGTTAGCCTGTCTATATTAAAGTCAAGATATAAATATTATATCTTTCATTAATATACAACAAATCAGCTGTAGAAATCTTTGAAAGATTAATAGTTAATGGTGTAATCAAAGCAACAACAAAAAAAAGAAATTCTTTGTCATTCAATTCCAAGTGGGCAAAAATGCCTAAGAAAGAAGTCAAACAAACCAATCTGCAAATACTACCTCCCCATTATTCCCCTCGTTCCAAAGAGTTTGAGTAAACAGGTGGTCCTTATAGAATAACTTAAAGTACAATTATGGCAGAGCTGTTCAGACAGCAAGCACCTCTGGTGAGAATCTGAAAAAAGAATACTATTATACCAAGGGAAATCCAGCTTTGAAATCTACACTAACTGCACCTGGGGCAGAATGGGAAGCCATGGTAGAAAACATCTGGAAAAGGCCGATCACTCAAGGGTGACATCAAAACTATTGTATATAAAAATTGCAAAGGTGTTATAGGGCAACACTGAAGGAGGCTTTTTTATCTTCATCGTAGCCCTCTGGATTTGGTGGGGAGGTGACCACTACTGCCATGGGCAACTGAGCTTATTCAAGAAGGCACAGCTGGGACACATTTCTGGAATGCAGGTTAGAGCTGAAGGAGAGGGGGAAATTCAGCCTCCAGGGAATCTGCCACTAGAAGACTAGTCAGGCCCTTCAGGATGGCAGAAACATTTCCCAGAAACCTGTCAACATGTCCATGGGGGATTATATGGATTTGCTATAATCCATAAAGCCAAAAAGTTGTGACAAGGAACGAGCCTGGAGGAGAGGACCTGCTCCAAGGAATGCAGTGGGCATAGGGAGAAACATGTAGACAAACTTAATCTAATTTTATTTGGCTTGCTTCCTGAGTTTCTTTATTCTGTGTTCATTTTTTTAACTTATGATCTAACAAAACCATGTGATTCACAAACTGATAAATTGGGGGCAAGGGTGAACTCTGTGAAAGGAAGAAAGGAAAAATTCCCTCGAAGTTCTGATGGAGTTAAGGTCCCATCACAGCCAAGGAGTAAGAAGTCAAGGTGCAAAACGTTGCAAAGATCAAGAGCCTTTTATGGCAGAATTGACCACAATTAATTTCCACATCACTCAGAGAGCACAACCACAACGAAACCTACACAGGTTCACATGATGAAGAGCCATACTGTAGAGCCTTTTCTTGCAGTTTGAACTAAAGCTAATGTAAAATTATGACTTTCTGCAGATTTTTGAGCCTTTTTTTTTTTTTTGGCTTTGCGCTTTTTTCTTTAATGTTACAAAGCTATACTCTTAACCTTAACCAGAGGTCTAATGGTTCTGATCAAAGACAATGTGTGGAGGGTGGGAAGTCTGAAGGACAGTTGTTTTCATTTTAAGGGCTGTTGTTTTCATTTTCTTTTGAAGAAGAGTCAGCTTGGTTTATTTTAGACTTTTCCTGAGAGTTATACGAGTCTGACATGAGTTGCGAACTCTTATAATGACTGATTCAAGACATTTTTTCGTTCCAGAGGGAGAGAAGAAAAAACAAAAACAAAAACAAACACCAAGTCGAGGAGATAGATGGCTCATGGTGTTTGGAACAATCTTCAAATAGCGTATGAGAAAAACATTTCAAAGTACTTTCCATTTAGCAAAGAATAATGCAAGAATAATAAAACACTTTTACATACCCCTTCACTGTCTATCCTTATTTCTAAAGTAGATAGATGTTTGTCTGAGAAAAGTAAGACTCTGGAACACACTTTAAAACAAGCAGACTCTTTAGTATTGTTCTGAACTTGCATTTCCAAAATTAGTTATAAAAGCTGTTCAAGAATATTATGTGAATATTTTCAATTTTCCAGAAATGGCTGTAAAAAAATAAACGTTTTACTTTAGTTTCTATCAAATAATCAGATACTTCTCTGTGAAGGACTTTCATACACTTTTCTAATATAAAGAGAAAATTGAACTTGTCAATAAAAAATGGGAAATGGCCAAAGAGGAAAAAAAGGGGCAAAAAAAGCAGATGTGAACTATACAACCAAAAAGCTACAGAATTTTGGGAAGACAGTACCAATAGAAAACCCTCCCAAAAATTAAGAACAGAATTTCCATGAAAAAATGCTTTGATTAACTCAGAGTGATTATGTTGATAAATACCTTGGACTTGCTTAAGAACAAGAATGGAAAATTAAGAAATCTTTTAACAAAACATTTTCAAAATGGGCAACAAAATACTGTACGCCAGTGCCAAGGAAAAAAAACAACAAAAAACTTTCCAGAATAGACCTTATACAAATGGGACGGGGCTGGTGTGAAGGGGATGGTAGTCTCTATCCAAACTACTTTATAATGGTAAACATAAAAGTACTTCTCATGCCTAATCTGTGCAATGGATAAGCGGTTTTCGTATTATTATTATTTCACATATCATATACAACTTGATACACTGTTACTCAGTAGGCTTTGAGTATATTATGATACACTGAGCATCTACTGAACAATTTGAGTATTCAAGATTTCTGGAAGAATTTGCAAAATCCTTAAAGAAATCTGGAAAAAAATGATTGGGGAAAAAGATGAAGAATTCTGTGCATTTGATAATTAGTACAACTAAACTGAGACAGCATTTATACTTATACAATGGCAAAAGCATTCAAGCTTTGATTTGCAGTCCTTGTTCCTAAAATACAAGACGACTACAGAAGATTCATGCACTAAGGTTCTTGAAAAACGAGGTAAACTTACAAGGCTGTGTCCCTGAAGTGCCAACCAAAATCAAACACCATCTACACTTGCAGTTTTAAGTGTTATATTTTCCTTGTTACCATCCCTGTTCTTTACTGTTCTCTTTTGTCCACGTTTGAGTATTTTACTATAGCAAGGGCATTAATTCTGCCAGGAAATTTTTATTTAAACTGCATGTAGGAAAAATTCAATTCCCATAGATGTAGGCCTTGTTTTATAAAGCACAAAGTAGGACCAAAATAAGCATAAGATGCCCAGTTACTTGGGCATCTTCCTAGCTGAATACACATAATTGATTTTGTCCATTAGAAGACAACAGAAAGGAATGAAGAACAAGAGATATGACCTTATTCATATATATGGTTTTGGCAAGTATGAAATTTTTTTTGAGATGATAACATGTTTGTTCTAGATATTACATGGAACATCCTTAATTTCTTTTTTGACTTTAGCAATGTTATTAAAAGTAATTAAAACTACAGTAACATTACTGAATAAACTGGATAAAATCATCAGAATGCGTCATCTTTTTCTATTCTGACCATGGTTATTATATTTAACAAAGCATGAGATCATATGATTACCACCATTGGGTATGTAGATTGTGAGATCACCTAGAAGAACCAGCAAAATTCCCATGGCTTCACTAGGTAACCATTACACACAGACAGAAGGGAAGACAGTATCACCTCTCATATTAAAGAAGTTCCTCCATGCAGGAACATTAAGATGATAGGCTATGTAAGAGCTATTTAGTGGTGATATTGAAAATTAGAGTATGGAGATCAAAGTCCTGGCAGAAAACAAGAAAAACACAGAATGAGAAACTACTGACGTGATCTGTTGCTGGATCAATTTAATGAAGGTCTCTTAAGATTCATTAGTGTCCTAATGCCTCAAGTAAAATATGCCAGAGAGTAATTGGAAGTAACACGGGTAATGCCCATCGTTATAAAGAATTAAAACAATTAGTTGATAGAAATGGTCACATACTTACTTCTTGACAGTAACTGCATTCCACTGAAGAACACTATATTGAGGTAAGGTAACATAATACAAAACACCATTTGTAGGGATTGTTGTGAGCAGAATAATATTGTTTTGATTAATTATTCAGTTTGGTAAAATTACAGCTTGTTTAAAGGAGCATAAACAATCTTTCAGAATGCTTCACTTGCTTCTTTATACATAAGAATAATTCATTCCACATTTAAATTTACTTAATTAAGAAGCAATACCCCATCTTTCTCCATTTGAGTGGAAAAATTTAAACTTGCGAAACAAATTACACAAATCAAAAATTGGCGTTACAGTCCTAAGCGCCAACACAGACTGTGCAAGCTAGAAAAGAAAAAAGAAACAAAAAAAAAAGGCAGCTGGGATGTACCACACAGAAATCCCTTTCACCATCTGAACAAATAGAAGTACAATGCTTTAAAAGGTTTATATAATCTGTGCTGTTTTATTATTCATCGATATGCCTTTGCTTCCCATTATGTTCACATTTGTTGTATCTTATGTTCATCTAGCACTGTCACAGGACCCTTTTCTTTTTTTCTTAACCCCTGAGAAGACCAGGCAGCTCAGTCCTTGGGAAGTGGCAACATCACGGTGTCCTTACGGGCACAACAGGACTCTGACATTATGGCAGAGCTATTTCCCCAAAAAAGCAGTCAAGAACCAGATGCCCAGGCTGGACTAGGCTGTGCAAGGATATGTCAGCCCTGACTTTTACATCTTTTCTAAAAATATTTTTTGATACATTTCTCTCTGAGGTCTGGTGCAGATACAGAACCATCAAATATAGTCTTTTTCTATTCACTAGCACTTGAGTGTGCAGAACTCCAGCTTCTCCTCAAGAGAGTTAAGTCCAGCTTAACTGATCATCCCACTTACTGATACATATGAATGACAACAAAAACTATTTGCTATTAACACTAAAAAAAATTGCCTAAATGATACATTTTTGCATTTGACAGATTGTTAAAATACAATTCTAAACATCTAATTAGCCATCTGTAATATTATTTTAAATTTTATAGCTGGCATTGACAACGTACTTAGAAACATTAGAACACAGGCAGGCAACTAGGAAAATCTTCAGTTTCTATCTGAAAAATCATCATGATATATGAAACCCAATGCTGCTCTGTAAATACCACATCTATTTCTACCTTGTAAATTAATTGAGCCCAAACAAGACATTTTCAGAAACTGCCACTTTTAAAATTACTGCACATATAATTTTTCATCATGAAACATATTGAGAAAGCAGTGGCTCACAAATTATTTCAATAACTGTTTTAGCAAAAAATTTATAATTAAATTTATTCCCAGGGAAAAGATACTAGTACCAAAGAAAAAGACAAAGTAAAAAAAATACATGAGTTTAGCGAGGAGGAGATAGAACACAATGTTGGAGTTTGCTATTTTATATCATTTCAGTGACTTGAGCCATGAGGAACTTCTACAGTAAAAGACAGAGGTAGGAGTAACCAATATAAACTGAGACTAGGTAGTATAATGTTTGCTTATTCTCTATGAGTTTAAGATACAGCCTATTAATCATTTTAGATAGTACTGTTGGAATATTTTGTTAATTGTATTCATTAGATTATTTATTTAATTTTTAACATTATCAGATTTTAAAGGTTGCTTATCAATATAATATTTGCTAGCAAATCTGTAATTAAAATTAACTAAGAACCAGTTAAAGAGTTGAAATATTAGGCTTCCATTAATATGCCTTTTCTATCATATTTTCCTGATATTATATCTAAGTCATTAACAAATATGCACCTAGAAGGATTTGCAAAAGGATTATGCAAATTAATACGGCCTACTTAACACTTGATTTACTTTGTCACTATTATGCACCCTATATGACAACCCTATCCACCTGAACAAAGACAATTGGCAAATGGAAGGAAATAGGCAAAAGACTGTTAAAAGAAGACACTCCAAAACCAAAAAAGAAGTCAAGACTGACTTGCAGTCCTTTTGTAAGAATACTTTGCAGCTCCTTGAAACAGATCTAACTTTCCACTACAGCTCTGAATCCCACTGCCTCCATCCTTCTCTCTCCATGTTGAAAAATATGTTGGCAAAACAGTCCTTAGAGTAAAACATTTAAGGATAAATTGAAAACCCGGACTTAGATATGTTGCTGTTAATGAAGAATGTAAGGTATATTCCACAAAACTCAAATATATAGTCTTTGATCACAGAATTAATTGCTTATTAATGTATATGTAAACTGCTGTTTAATTTATGAATTGGGTGGATCTTTAAATGAATTACCTGTCACTGTACAGTTCTAGCCTCCCTATCCCATTTCTAAATTGTTTCCATCTGAAGATTACCCAAATATGTTTCGCAATCAAATTTTCTGGAATAGTTTTAGGTGTGGTTTGTTGGGGTTTTTTATCCTACTGAAGAAGAAGAAAATCACTGTCCAAAGTCTAATTTAATATTACATGATGTTTGAAGATTAAATTATTTGAACATTAACAACTGGCAATATTATATATCACAAGCAAACACATCCCTAAAACTTACCATCTATAAACAAACTCGGACATTAAACACAAGCTTAGTAGAAATTAAAACATTGTAAATCATAAAAATGCAAACTTTAATTCTGATCTATTTTGGTGCACTGACCTTGCTGTATGACCTCTGGGATTGATGGGGAAAAAATACTCTCAACTCTACTTTGTCAGAGAGAACAAAACAAAAACAGAAAGAAAATTTCAAAACCCAAGTAAGCAATCACTATCAATTACACTGTGTTGAAGTCACTCCCCTAACAATTTCAAAGCCACAATGAACAACCTCTGAACAATCTCGTTTTTTTCCTAACGCCTTCCAATTCAGTAGTATCAGGAATAAACTGTTGTCTGGCAATGGAAATACTATCCAGGATTTTTGACCCTGCCACATACTCCTTCTCAGCTTTTGGCTATTTTAATAGTTACAGTGAAGTACAGACTCTTCTTGTACTGGAGAAGAATTCAACTTCTAGAAGGCTCTTATGAAAGATTAGGGCTGTCAGGGGATAAATTTCCACAATATCATCTTAGAGATTGATTAGTAATAGTTGGACAACACAAAAGTGATTCTGAATGACAGTGAATAGCAAATAATAAATATACTGGGCTCAGGCAAATTTTCATAAGACACAGAGAAATTCAGAGATGAACGACAAGGCAAATAACAGCAGGCCAGAGTCAAATAGTGCAAATATAACCAAGAGATCTAATGTGTATGTTGCACTCCTACTCAGCATGAGTATTAAGCAGTAATCTCCAGCGATGATTGCTTTCAACACATGAACTTTGACCTCGAAGAGCAGAGATAAAACATTACAAGCAAAGCAGGAACGAGGACTGTAAAAATATGTAGAATTTGCATCCAGTAATATTAGAAAATAAACTCGCAGTTCCTGGAGCATTAATGTAAATCTGTGGCCTTTCAGAGCCTAGAAGTCAGCAGAAGTTTCATTTAATATTTTCAGGCAAAATCTAAACAGGAGTAAGCAATAAAACCTATAATTACTGGCTATAAATAAAGTAGAAACAAGCATGATGCTGTGTCCAAACAAAATAATAATCATGTGTGTGTTGTAATGGAATGGAACAGGGCAGTAAAATGAATAAACAGGCTTAAAGCCATGAAGTCAGAGATTTCCCTGATGCAACAAAGGTTTAAGGACACTTTGTTGATTTACTCTGTGACAGACTGACATCCTTGTAATTGTAATGCTCAAAAGCTCATTTCATCAGTTTTAAGCCATACAGCACTTTTTCCTGATTTATGGCTGTTTTATGGTAGTTGGAAATGGACATAGTCATTGTGGCCATAGTTTGAAATGAAGTTAAGTGATGTCCTTGATGCAGACCCAGTGTCAAAAATAAAAACTCTGAAAAAAAAGAAAATTATTAAATACATCTTGATAATTTAGTCCAGTGGGGAAAAGGGCAAAGGGAAAAGATGATTCGTAGTGCAAGCAAAGACTGCAGTCTTTGGAGAAGTAAATTCAAGACTGGTAATACATAACGGCTGAGTTTTCAGAGGTCAGCAGTCAAAGCCACTGTAAGACCGGCTCACAAAAATTATTACAGCAGATGCACCACATTTAAGTTATGTATATGCCTTCTGTTTGTTTGTTTTCTTTAACCACACTAAATTTTCATTTACCCCTCAACTGCTTCAGAAAGAACAGTTCAGTCAGGATTCAAACACAATACACTCCTCAGATTAAGCTTCCAAACCCAAAGCAGATAACTTCTTAAATTTTTTGTATGTAAATTAACAGCTTTGAATAAGAGTTTTCGAAAGGGATATAGAAGACATCAAGCAAACCAGAAAAATATATTTTTGTTTAGTCTACTTACCTGTTTTTCCTCAATAATATATTAACAAATATTCAATAAACTTGCACTGGAACTAAGAGATGGTGGATCTGTCTTTGAAAGTTACTCATTATCAGCCAGTGAATCCATTTAAACCAAGAGGATTAGAATATCATAAAAGTCACAGTTGAAATGCTACTAAAAGAAACTAGTAGTTGTTTAATCCATTACCTGTGAACTTATTAAGTATTTTTTTCAGATTCTAAATACTCCCAGTATGAATACAAGTGTGAGAGATGGAGAAAATATTTCAATCAGGAAAAAATCGTGATCTCCACATGAAAGCTGTGAAAGTTGAGAAGTGTGCAACTGCCTAAAATGACTTAAGGGATAACTGTCATAGGAATTAATACAGTTCGAATGTTTAAAAATTACAACAGATTCCTTTACATTTTGAAGGCTGTCTGACTCCTGCTGTGAAAGCTTAATGTCTTGCCTTTTGATGGAGAGTTGTGGCTGTTTCAATATACAGTTGAGTGATGCTTGTGTAATGAATTGGTATGGTCAACAAGTACCAGAGATATAAGCACAAAAGGTTAAAGTTAGGAATAGCATATTTATTCCCTTTTTTGGTGATATGCTGTCAATTACCCCTCAAAAAGAATGGTGACGAGTAGCAAGATAAGAACTTTTAAATACGCAATCTAGAGAAAATAACAATAAAGTAAAATACAATTCAATGATAACAAAGTAAAATGCAATGCAAAAAAGACAGCTGGAGTTCACAGCTCAAAATTTCTTGCTCTTTCATTTGTGTAACAGTCCACCTGGGCTCATAAGAAATATTTTTTTTAAGTGTTAGCAAGTAAAACAAATATAAGTTGGTAAAAATTACTGCATATAGGGCATTCTTCAAGTTTCCTTATGCAGCTACTATTAAGCTTCAAGTATTCAAACACCAGCTGAAGGTACTTATTTTGAGTAACACTCTAAACAGACTTTCAAATAAGTCCAGTGAAACTCAAAATGCAGCATAGTTAGAAACCAGGTACTTAATTATGTGAAATACTAAATATAGTAGGATTTTATGCAATATAAAATAAAAAAAAAAGCACCCAGATGGCTTTCTCATCCCCATGTTTTTTCCTAGAATCTGTTTACCCACTTACACTTCTAAATGATTTATCCATTACAGCTTCCAAATTAAGTGTTTCTGGAAAGACAGAGCAGCATCTAATAACACCATGTGTTTAAATTCTGTTTAAATCAATAATTGTTTCTTTATTCATTAGTATATTTATTGGAACACATATTCAAGAATTCTGGCTGAATTGATAGACCTACTTGTTTTCTCTAATAAATGATTTTAAAACTGTATAGAGAGGAAAGAAATGTTCTGCAAATTCTAAAAAAACCCCAGCCATTAAGTATGGTGCACTCTCTATCTAGATGCTACTTTCTGTGTGTTTTATAGAGATACAGAATACAAACCAAAGTCCTCCACCTCACAGTTACTGCAATGTCTACAGTGGTGATACAGAGTCTCCAGCCCCAGCTGCTTTGCTCTATGTGTCCTGTTACATTAGGGTACTTACCAACATGGACATAGCATGCCCACCTCATTAACAGAAGATGACCTCAGGTATTCTACTGCCATACACACTTTGACGTGCTTTGAAGATAAAAATCCAAAAACATTGCTTTCCTTTTAACTCTTCATGACAAAATAGCTACAAAAAGCCAAACGCCTTCCACACAGACACCAACATGAAACAAATCAACCCCAAGTTTCTCTTGTCCCTCTCTCTTCTACTGAGGACTTCCTATGTCAAGTATCACTTCACTAGAAAACCATCAAGTCATCATCAGTTGTGGTTAAACTAGAGTGGACACTTCATTTAAAATAAAGATCACAATAAAGTTAACTAAATAGGGCAAACTTTTGAAGCCAGCTTTAGCAGGAATACAGCTTTCATTTATAGTCTGAGATTAACAGCTAAGAAATAAAGCTACAAAGATAGGAGCCTGTTGGTCTTCCAACTTTTAATACTTAATGGGTGAATTTTAGAAAGAATTAAGAGAAGAAACAAAAGAAAACCTAAATGTCAAAATCTGTCTTGGCAGAGCTTGAAGTACAGAGTCATTATTTTTTTAAAGCTTATGATATAATCAAACCAAAGAAAAACAATGAAATCAATCCTTTGTAATCAATAACATAGCCAAAACATAGATCATATGTTTGCAATATGGAGCAAGTAAAATCTAAACCTCCTATATGATTTTTGCTTCTTGAATTAGAAGTTTGTCTGGTAGAAGCAGACATGAACTACACATCTTCTTTATCCAAAATACAGTACCTTAATAATCTTTGCTATTTGTGGCATGCAACCTAAACGATGACATGAGCCATGTGACCCTGGTGGACTAGTACCAAGAGTTTTACTGAGCTTTACACGCTGCATATTTTCTTCATGTCAACTCAGCATCATTTAGATCAGGCCTTTTTTGTTTAGTAATTTTAGTGTAGTGCAATCTGTTACGTTTTTATTTGATTCAATCCACAAGACAGTTATGTTTTATTCAGTTGAGTTCACTTTCTAATCGATTCTCTTATCTGTTTTATTCAGTTCATTATGATGTATATGTTATGCTATGTTTTGTTTATTTCAGTATGTGGTATTTCAATTTTGCTGTGTGTTACAATAAGCCCTCAGCATGTTGTAGCCATTTCTTCATCTGTTACATCCATTCTGTCATGTGTTCCAGCACATATCATATCTGGTTTGATATGGTTTTACATTCTGCTTCTAAGTTTTTAGAGCACTTGTGTGATATTAATGTGATTTGTTTTTCATCTGCTCCTGCATTAATTTTCTGTGAGCTACCTCATATTTAAAAAGCAGTGAGGTACAATATAATGTGGTTACTGTTCATACAATAGCATGAACACATAAAATTCAGTCTTTATACAGAATGATTCCTAGAAGACACCACTGCATGCTGTTAAATTCATTTGAATTGTGTCTGAATTTCTAAATGTCATATTCAGTGGGAGTTAAGACTATAATATTTTTTTAAAATCATAGGAGACTAAAATGTATCTCCTATATATTCTATTTCACCTTCATATTTTCTATGACTTCTCTTTCCTGAACTTAAGGAATAAGAAGGGGAATTCCATTTCATAAGGAAATAAAACAGCAAACTCCCATCATTTAAAGAACATAATCCCTGCAAATCAGGGTGTATGACTTTGAAACAGTTCTATGGTTTTTAGCCTTTAAATTTTAAATACTAGTGAAATGTAGATTCTTTCTCTTTCTCTACATTAGTTTTGAAGGAGAAATTTGGCCATATCTGAGGGGGTTTTTTGCACACAGGAAGTAGAAATTTTAAATCTCTACCTCTTTTTATTAAATAATACTTGAGATTCTAACAATTTGACTCAAGGTGGAGTATAAGAAATTTTTAACTATCAGCAAGATTACGAAAAACTATTATGTTAATAATTAAAATCAGCATAAGATCAAAATGTATTTGCCATAGAAAAGCAGAGGCTGAACTTTAGCCTTATCTGTAGCTATGTCCTTAGAGTTGGGAATGAAGAGATGGACTGCAAGACCATCAGTCTTTGCACAAATATGAAACACTTGCATGTATTACCTCTAACGAATGGTAAAGTACTTCTTGATATATATCCAACTGGCTTGCCATTAATTATTCTTGACAATGACACAAAGTGGACTCCACACTGTTCTTCTGCATCCTAAATCACATTTGTCCATGTTTAACACATGCTGATTCCCTCTTCCAGGGAATTTACGTTATCAGTTTTGGCACAGTCTGTCCTCTTCTCTCTTTTCCATATAGGATATAATTTGAAAAGTTGTCTTTAACTACCAATCCCAGATAGGTTGGTCAAATGTGATATATGTTGACCTGAGAACAGAGATCATCAAACCTGCTAGAAACTGCCATATAAATGCCTCCTGCTCCATCCATACCTCCACAAAGGCTCCTATTGCCTGGCTGCTCAACATCCAAAAAAGCCACTTTACTGTAGAGACCTCCAGACATCTGCATGCCACTGTGTCAGGAAGCACCTTTACCTTCAGAGATGCTGTCCTGGGTCATCCAGAAAATTTTCAGCCTCCCAACAGAGAGGGGATGACTTGAGCCTCTTTCCTTCCCTCACTGTGCATTATATCTTTCCTCTCCTATGTCAGAGAACTACTGTATGATGTAGCTGTCAAGAGAAATGGAGAAAGGACAAGTCTTTCAAGTATATACACAGAGTTTCAACTCCCATTCTAAATTCAATCTGTGAAAGTTTGCAAGACAATGCCAGTGTACTAAAAGCAGACAAAATTCCAGCAGTTCAGTCACAGAATCACTGAACATTTTCAGCTGGAAAGGACTTTCAGGATCATCGAGTCCAACCTTTGTCCTAGCCTTATCAACACCACTAAACCATGTCCCTCAGCACCTGCCTCTTAAACACCTGCAGGGATGGCGACTCAACCACCTCCCCGGGCAGGCTGCTCCAATGCCTGACAACCCTCTCCGTAAAGAAATTCTTCTTCTTTTCAGGTTTGTAGGACAATGTTTCTGATGTCGAAGCAAATTATCTGACAGACCTTTAACTACAGGAGAATTTTTCTACCTGTGCAAAGGCTCAGCATGGGGACCACGTACTACAAAAAAAAAATGGTTTGTGTTTTTGCTTGAAACTTTAAGTAAAGTTTGGGTCTTGTGCTGGCGTGATCATCAAAGAAGTTAACATTCTATATTTAATATGAGTAACACAACACTTTCCAAGGTTTCCTGTTTCTGAAAGGTAGAGAGGTGATGGAACAGAACTACAGCCTTTCTACAACAGACACACATAAAACCACCCCAAACAATATCTGATTGCTCAGCTCTTTGTTCTAATAATATGAAAAAAATAATGTTTTGTCTCAATCAACACATTTTTCAGCTACAGATTTAGGTGTTTAACACATTTTAAGTGTGTGTACAAGAGTATCATACAGAATATAGATTACACTACACCGTCCAGAAATTTTGGCATTCAGTTAGACTACAATACATCTGGAGGTACTCCTGAATTTACTCCAGTTTTGCACTGAACAATGAACAGCCGAGAGCTGCCTCCAATATTAGAATATAATGTGCAATATTGATGAGACACATTTGAGACTTTATAACATGATACTCATGTTCCCAGATAACATTAATGAATCTGATTTCAAATACTTTTTGTTTTGTTTTTAAAAAATCTGTGCATGTGCTTGCACAAACATATAATCTGCATGCTCTGATTCTGTACATCATTTTTCAAACCAGGGCAAAATTTTTTTAAAGCTGACATCCAAACCACTCAAGCATAATTTATAATGGAAATGCTGACACCAAGCTAGCTTTGGCGACATGCACAAATGCTCATATAAAACAAAAAGCAAAGGTTCCTCGAAATAAAATGCATGAAGTTCAGAACTCAGATTAAAAGCATACAAACCTGAAATAATTTTATTGATGACTATATTCTGTGAACTCAAAAAATCCAGAGAGCACGAAGTTGATAATGATGATTTTTTAAATTTTTCCTTGGAAAATTCAAATTCTGTAGGCTGTCTAGCCTAGCAGCTCTTATTTATATTTGCAAAACCTATATGCCTTTTTTTGCAGCACACATGGTGGCTATTGGTATGCACAGGCACAATCTAATATTGTCCCCCACAACAAAAGCCATCATTCTGGCAAAAGGAGACAGGAAAATCTAACGCTCTCCTACCATGACCAAGATGGTAAGAGCTGCTGCAGTTGCCAAATACGATACACAAAACATTTAATTTATAATAGTTAGAATCTGGCCCTTGACCAAGCCCGAAGAACTATGTCTTATTTCACTTGCTCTTGAATATGTCTCTTTCAGAGATAAATGACTGTGCTGTTTGCCAGTTCTCTCCTCTGTTTGGCGTTTTGTTTAGCTCCGCTTGTGACAAGCCAAGAGTTGATGCATCTGCTTGAATGTGTAATATACATCTTTGGTCAACTTAGCTTTTTTCCTTGACAATATTATGTCAAACAATCACATCACAACTGGCTCTGATCTCTTTGTTGTTAGCTAATAAATTAAAGAGTATTTATTATCTGCAATCCTTTTTTCCCTTTTAATGGTGACACATTTGTGGTGAATTACAGGGCAGCTTTATAAACTAGGCTGTGGGCCAGTATCAGCCCCTGCGTTCATGTGAATGTTCCCTCTCCCACTTGGCCTCCCAGCCTGGTGGTAAATCAAGGCAGCTGTCACAGCACACTAAGTTAGTGTGCGTCATTGGGGAAAGCAGGAAGCGTTGGGGGTATAATTCTGTCCATCAAACTAATATGTTATATCAGTAGCTTTGTAATCTTCTGCTATAAGTTATGGGAAGTGACACCTAAGAATTCACTTTGAAAGCAATGTGTTCCTCAGACTTTAAGCCAAAACAGACCCAATCTGCAGCAAGAGTTCCTCTGTTTATACGAGCGGATTTGTAGCAGCTAGCCGTCCCATCGCTATCAATGCAGCAGTATTTTACACATTCCACTGCAAGCCTCTCTCTGTTTACAGTCTTTGCAGCAGAATTTGTAAACTTTTAAAACATGATTTCTTCGCTTCTTTTTTTTTTACCCTTGCTTTAACCTCCAGTAGCAGGATAGATAAATATACTCCTTGAATGTTATCATGACAAAGTGAAGTCCTGACAGATAGGAATGAATGGGAAACCTATTTCCCTTGTCCATACCCCCTTCAACCTTTGCCTTGACAAATGTGGGAAATAGCTGCATAGGACAGGAGAAGAATACACACAGCACTATGATAGGAATGTCAGCTTTTTTGTTAAAGGTTCACATGATACTGAAAGAAATGAGTGAAGATAAACTTTAATAGGAAGCGTGTTTTCTAAACAGCTTCACAGAGATCCAATTCACACTGTATCTCTCCTAAAGGGATGGCTTATTTTCTGGGACTATTTTTAATGCTTTTGAAGACCAACAAAAGAGGAACTTGGACTCAATTAAGTGTTTTTGTGAGGTGTGATTTGATCTGAAAGAAGCCTATGGGGCATCTTCAAAGAGTCTAAGCCAGACAAGCATGTCCCACAACCCTAACATGCTGAAATCAAAGATATATGCTAAAGACATTAAATATCTGTACAGTCTTTGCCAAACTATTTTAAAGACTTAGTATTAAACTCCACAGAAGTTTGCTTTCACAATCTTTGTAATCAGTAGTAAATGGTAAAAAAAAAGCACTAGAAAACAGTACTCTTTACATCCTTAAATCTAATTCCGGAGGCTATTACAAGCTAGAAAACACTTCTTGCGAATATCTAACTTCATTTAGTCTTAACACATACAGTACTACCATTGTCTCATCAAACATTGATCCAGCTTTCTATCCATGAATGCAGTTTACAGTGGATTTTAAAACATGCTCAGGACAGTTAGAGATACTTCTGATTCCACTACTCTGTGCAATATACAAATGCTCTTTTAACTTTCATTTCAATGTCAACTTGAAAATAAAGAATGATATTTCAACAGGATCACATGGCATATCACATTGCCTAAAACCTTAAGAAATCATGTGTTTAACAGTATCAGGCCTTGTTCACATGCCTGAAAAATTTGCAAATGTGCATGTCAGACTTGGTTAAACATAAATAGAATTAAACATTTTATCTTGAAAGTAATCTACTTAGAAACCACTTTTCTTTCATCTGATCATCTCAGATAATTAAAGCAGCACTGATTTGGGGTATCTCCTTTTTAATAACATTTAAAAAATACATTTCAAAATTTTCTTCTGGTTGTAACCACCGTGATCTGAATAGAACTGTCTAGTTTTTAAAAAGTCTAATTAAACCCATAGTTGATGGGATTTAAAATTAAAAAAAAAAATCATTATAACATGAGATGCGGGAAATTGTAATTAACATGTTTGCACCAATCGTCAGACCATACACCTGTGCAGTTCATGGCAAGAAAGTTGGGTCTTCCAGTGCTATGCCCTTCATGTGGGATTTACTCGCTTGGCCCGTCTCGTACTCTTGTCAGCTACACATCCCTCTGACTTTTTGTTTAAGATAAAAGATCCCTCTCACTACACAACCTCACACTTGGGAGTGCCAAAAAAATATTTCTAATTCACTATTTGCCTGTGATTGTACGGGGAAAATAGAGCTTTGTAGAGATTCCAGGGCTAGACTGCAAACAGGGGTTCTACACTGATGGCTGTTTTGCTAGAAATCAAGTGTCTGTGACGCCTTCCACCACACCTCTCCCTTATGAGGCTCATCCAATGCCCAGGCGTATACCAGCATTAAGATATCATTTATTAGGTCTTGTTCTGTGATACAAAGCTCTCAAATATTTGCCATCACATGGTTACTTTCATCTAGGAAATAGACTAGTAGTGGTGATACATTGGTCATAGCCAACCATCCATTCAAAAAAGCATCCAGTAGTGTAAAGGAGCCTGAAGAAACAAGGTCTTAAACTTCCTGGTTCTTCTACAGAAACAGCAAAAAAAAAAAAAAAAAAAAGTAGTTTTAGCCCCTCTCCCAGCAATAGATCTCTCCTAAAGACATTCTACAAATACCTCTGCTTAAGACAGATGATGTAAACACAGGTCCTGTAAACATGAGGCATGAAGAATGAAGGGAAAATCTCTCTCTGATCTCTTGAGTGATCAAGAACAACTCTCTGCCAAGAGAAAGCTAATAGAGTTTGGAAAACACATTCAAGGATTGAATAGACTTTTTCCTTCTTCTCTCTACAACAGTTCTGCCTTCTCTGAACAAACCTTCTTGCAACTGTTGATGACCAAGCCTAAGCTAAAGTTATTTGATGAAGGACTGAAAAGAACTGAATCAAGCACTTGTGATATTTTTCACAGTCAAAGATATTTTTTCCCACCTGTGACTGCTGACTAAGGTGTTTATTCCGAATACCTCAAGTGCAGCCCTGCCAGTCTAGCCATTAACACATTTATTGTTCCCCACTGTTGGATAATAACTGTATTTCTCAAGTCACCTACAAAAATTATAGCAGTTGCACCAGGTTGGCCACCTGAGATTTGGCAATGAAATAGCTTGCTCCTGTTTTCATGAGTTCTCATGTAAAGCCATATAAAAATTCATCCAGAGTTCAAAGTATATCAGAGAGACAGCCTGCCAGTACACAAAGCTAACATTAGGACTGAACCATCCATCACGGGCTAAACATTCAGAAACCAAGTAAAGAATATTTTAGACAGGGCTGAGTCCTGTGACTTCCCCACTACATGACCTCCTAAAACCAAACGTCACTGTATTCATCAGAGAGTTGCTAGTTTTTTTCTTCCACTATGCATATACTTTGATTGGAAATTTTAAAAAGCATCAGCTTTTTTTTTCTTTTTAGTCAGTCTAATTTCACTGAAAATGAGCAAAAAGTGAACAGCTTATCCTCTCATCCTCTTTCAGAATTCCTTGATTTCACTTCTATTTAGTATTTGGAAGATTCAGAAATGAAGGCTAAACAAAAGAGAGTATTTTCAAATTAAATATATTAAATAAGTGTAAGACCACATCTGACACCAATATGCACAAATCTGATCCAGCATTTTAGAAATAAAATATTAATATGGTTCCAGCTGATATAGACTCCAAAATCATATTCCTTGAACAAACCCTTTGACCATGTGATCTCGGTCACACAGGCTATACTTGAAAGGATTTATCTAGTTTTCTACATTAAGCAAGTCTTAAAATTCTGCAGTCTAAGATAATCACATGTTAAATCTTATGCTGGGAAATATAAAATTTCAGGTACTTGTAAGGCTTTCTAACTTAGAGCTCATTGCTTTTTCTTGTCCTGTGTTAAGAAAGAAACAAAAGAAAGAGAAATAATGGAATATCCACTAATATCTTTTTGCAGTAATGCAGAACTACTGTATCTGGTTTTGAGACAGATGCAAGAACATTAATTAAAAGCTTATTTCAAGGCATTTCATCCATGTCTTTCTAGAGGAAAAAAATTTTGCTTTTTTTCCCCCCATTACAGGCAAAAAGTTATCACCTGAGCACAGAGGACAGTTAGTTAATAGAAGGGGTTTTTAGCTATTATATATATTTAATAAATCTAAAGTCAATAACATTTAATTATGTAAGATATTGTAAAACAAACATTCAGTGAAAAATACCATTATCCAGCGACTTTTAAAAAAAAATTCTCACAGAAGTAAACCTGTTTTAATTTTACAGCCTTCTGTAACAACTCTTTCACAATAATAATTATTTAAATTTGTTGTCCATGAACATTTCTTCAGGAGTTCTAATGTTTGAACAAGATACAAAAATCCATGATAAGAGATGACAATGTTCAGCACCACCAGCAGGACACATTTCACTATAATTTTCTGAATCTAAGTGGGGGTTTTTTTACTATTTGCCAGGATGAACAGAGTTTATTCTATTTTGACTAAGATTGCTCTCTCTTTAGCTATATGCACATGCATTTAGTGATTTTCTTTTCCAAATCAATCAGAATCTCTGCTGGGCCTAGTTTCTGTTTCTTCTCTACTTTAAGTGAGGAAAAAATATCTGAAGTTATTTCTCTGTTGTAAATTATTGTCTTTTACTCATTTAAACCCATCTTGTTTCCATCTTACACACTCTTTGAGACTGTAATACAAATGACAACCTCCTTTCCTTAATATAAACAGAAAGTATTAGATAGAACAAACATCAGCTGAGCTAATTCTTTGCTCTGCAGTTCTTTTGTAGACTGAGTGATCCTAAGCTAGCTTTTCTGATTTGTAAAAAAAAAGCATAGCAGGCTCAACAGGGCTAACAGCACATATTAGATCATCACTCCATAGCAAGTTTTGGAAATTTGATCACTTCTGCTCCACATTTTTGTGCAAATTTCAGCTCTAGGAAAGCAAAATGCAATCCCATTGTTCCACACTATCAGGCAGACAACAAGCTTACGAGACAGTTTGCTTGAAAAAGAGCTGCCCAGTAAGTGGGGCATGGAGACTTCAAATAGCATTCAGTTTTGGAGATGAGGGCCATTTTCTTCCACATATCTCCAAATTTCATCACTGTAAGAAACAGCATATGAATACATACAGAGATACAGGTTGCACTTGTAAACAGACTGCTTCTCTGGAAGCGTTTAATTAAGACTCTGCCATTTTTTAGCTTTCTGGGTCATTACTGCTGTTTTAAATGGGACATAAGCAGTCGTGACCTTTTGTGTCTGATGTCAGAGAAATGAAAAGGCCCAGCAATAGCTGAAGTTTACATTGGCTTCATTTTCCAGTCCAGAACTAAATACACACTATATCCAGCACACCATACATTCTTGAAGGCTTAAGATGCAATTCAAGCCCTCCTTGTGTGAAGAAAACAGATAACAGCTGGGAAAGTGTGGAGCAGTTCCAACAGGGACTTCTGCTTCCTCATAGAGCCCTGCTCAATGAATTACAATTATAATATCTCTGTGGTTGTCAAACAACTACTTACTTTAAAAACACCAGCTGTACTATGCCGCCTTTTCTTCTTTTCTTGTTGCAAGACTTATCAAACAACTAAAATATTGTATATTCTTTGGTGAAAGGCTGGTCTGGAAACTTTGAAGAAGATCAGAAGAAAACAAAACAAGGCAACTTGTTGTTGCTCTACATATACTAGCTAAAATTATCTAATTCTTCTATGTTTAATGTTCAGCAACTGAATAAAATGGTCTGCATTTGAAACAATTTAAGTATCCATTTGATGTCTCTTGGGATTGCGTGGATTTATATATGCAAGTATGTCGTTGTCAAATCTATCAAACATTTGATTATCATGACAACTTTTCACATGCCAGCTATGTGCCAGTTTACATAAACTTCTATAAAGAATACTTACTTTTATTCCCCTTGTTTAATGTCTTGAGAGTATATAACGTAATAAACGGTTTAAATACAAAGGAATACCAGGAAGTCGAATAAAGAAGTAACAATAATGACTTATTTTTAAAGGTTCAATTCTGTATTATTAACTGCAGATTAAAAAAAAACAAACAAACAGGTGTCTTTTCATTTATGACTTCATAGAATCATAGAATGGCATAGGCTGGAAGGGACCTTAGAGATCATCTAGTCCAACCTCCCTGTCATGGGCAGGGACGCCACCTCTCAACTAGACCAGGCAACACATGGGGACAAGATTCCTAGGAGTAAAAATAATCTAATATGCAAATTACTGGTCTATTGCAACTGGGATCCTGCTTACAAGGACTACTATTACTAGGTACTTAAAAGAAGACACAAACTCTAGGATGAAAATTGAAAACTCTAAGAATGTGCTTCACAAACAGTATTACATTTTTTTGAAAATCAAAACCTTCATCAGTTCATAACGAACAGTATTTAGTAAAATCAACTTTTAGTAAAAATCAACAAATTTTAGTAAAATCAACAATTGGGTTTGGCCAATTCCAACTGCTTCTTAGAAAGAGCCTTGAGCTATTTCCATACAAATTTGATCTGAAACCCGTTTTTTCTCCCCATTAGCTCTGGGTTTCTGTGAATTGCCTACAAGCATCTATTTTGCTTCTTTGAGACTCATTCAAATCTCACCCTGTGTGCTGGGCTTCAGATCACATTTTTCACAGGGAAAACAAAGTATGTTTTACTTTTATAAGGAAAGAAAACCTAAATAACTTGACACAGTCTCCACTAACCTGTTTCTTCAAATATATTTCTAACATAGGTTTGTCAAATGTAGCTTTAGGCAGTATTTTTTCCACATTTATCTATTTTGCCTTCAACTCCATTCTTAGATACCCTCCTTTTCCTTTCTCATCCCTTATTTTTTTTAATACTTTCCTTTTTAATATTTTCCCTTCAGAAAGCAAGCAGGTGACAAGAGTTATTTGAGAATGACAACTTACTTTTCAGCATAGTCAAATTGATAGCCCTGAGACAGAGTGCTGGTGAGAACTGATAATGTTAAAACTTGCCAACAGATTTATACAAAGCATTAAAAAATTCCATTCTCCCCACAGAGTTTGTAAAAAACTGACCTTCTCTAGGAAAGACAAATCATATTTTGGGAGCGATTTATTAATCACTTGTGATTAAAGTCTGCTTCACCCCATGTCCTATCAAGTCAGTCAAGATCAAAAGGTTCTCTTCACTTCCTGTGGAAGGATCAAACTAGCACACCCTTTCTGTGGAAACTCTCCATGAACATGCCCAGAGTCTCTCAGGGACTATTTTGAGCCATTATTAATCCTTCTCGAGTCATATCTATGAAGAGCATTTAAACTTTTCACATTCCCACCCACTCATCTGACAGTGACATCATTTTGTGAAAGAAAACTGTAGCTCAAGCATTTGTCCAGTTTGTTATTTCTGAACCTCAAGATTTCAACATTTCTTCTAAATATCTCTTTGCTAATCAAATAGTTTATATAAATTAATCTATTCCAAATCTCTTCTTCCCATAAAGAAATTCCACCAAGCAGACTAAAAATCACCCACAGATTTTTTTTTTCAGTACTAAAAAACTTGGTTAACTTTTGGACACGGGTAGCAACAAGACTGTAGACCCATTGGCTTTACTAGCTGTAAAGAATATCACGTATCTGAGCATGGAGCACACAGCTGGCAAAGCAGCTCAACAGTAATTGCGCAGCACAGTGGGAGCCTTTTCTAACCACAGGGCAAGAACTTTTCATTTCCCATTATAAATATTATAAGGGTTTCAAGCCTCAGCTGAGCACAGAAATAGTTTGTGGTCATTTGGAAACAGATACTGACAGGTGCTTAGCAAGCACTGATCTCAAGATACTTCAGTTGAGACTCAGCACCTATCAGGATGAGAACATTTTTGCATAGCCCGAGGGTTCACAATCTGGCAGTCTGTAGCTGAAGTAACTCCAGAAGACGTTAAGTCTTCAAGCACTCAGGCCACAGAAGGTGAGAACTCTGTTTCTCTACCCATAAAGAATCTGACAATAAAGAGTGGAAATTTTGTATTCAGTTTTCATGAAGCCACAGAGTACTTGAAGTGTACACTATGAAGGTTATAGAAGAAATGCCTGGTTTATACTCCCCGTGGTATTATTTCACTATTTGCTATGATACCACCACATTTTCAAACAATTTGAAACGCCCGCTGCTACAATGATGCTTACATTATAGGTGCAAGTTCTGTCTGTACCTCTTTCCATCCTAAAAATACTATTAAAATACTATTAAAATATTCACCTATTCTTGTTCATACTAGATTCACATGACATCTGTATCCACAACTACAAATGGGGTTAAGATGATCCTCTTCATGCTGAACTTATCCTGGAACATAACAGATGAATCTTTACAGAGCTCTAGCCAATTTGGACCTGCTTCATGTAATAATATACAATTATATATAACAAAAAGAGGGGGGAAAAAAAGGAGAAAATGAAAGGGGAGGAAGGGGGATGAACGTAGATCTACATCTTGAAATGCTTCTTCCCATCCCACTTTAGCATCTGTTGTTGTTTTCCAAGCTTCCGTGAAAATTAAAAAATCAAATGCTCCATAACATTGTCACTGGATTCCCACAAAATTCCTACTTGACTTCTATTGAATAGAATTATGCAAAAGAGTTACCAGGTTCAGCAAATGAAGAAGCCTAACACCATCTTCTTGAATCAAGTTTAGTCAACCTATCATCAAAACTAAAGTTGGAAATCATGCCATGTTAAAATCAAAAGCAAATATCATATTTTTCTTTTGTTAAAATAACACTTTTCAATAATACTCATGAATAAAGCATAATATATGCATAAAGCATAATATTGCAATTTAACCAACAAGTATAGAGCCATTCTAATCTCTGAAGGAGACAGTAAACAGGGTAGGCAGGGGTTCTACTTAACCCACACGCTCTGCTAATACATTTTAGATAACAGGCCAGTGTATTTAAATAAAGTCCAGATTCAATTTAACAGTATTTGTTACAAAGCTTTATCTAATTATATTAGTCAATCTTTATTACTAGCCTCACAAGTGCAGAGAACCCTATTATAATCTTTCTTTCTAATGATCTCTTTGCTATCGTAGTAATAACACTCAGCTATAAATTAATCATCTGTTTGCAATCATGAGTAAACATCAACTCAATTAACAACTGATAAATAAACAGTCAACTCTGGAGGCTATTTCTGTTATAAATGTGAGTACTGAAGGATTCAGTGCAGCTATGTTATTTAACTCCAAGAGCATTTCTGTGTATTCAGATTTCTGTTCTGCACAGTTGAAATGAAATGCGTTACATGAGCTGAGCAGGTTTCCCACTATAACGGTGCCACCCATCTTTTGTGCTGCTAAGTGTGGGGGAGGATACTGTCTGTCTTTGCCAGGGATTGCTTTGTTCCTCTCAGACTAAACATAAGGTGAAGTTAACATATAGAACTGTTTGTTTTTCTTGTTATAGCTGCTTAGTAAGCTTTTTCCCTTCTAACTGTTCAGCTCATTTTTGAACCCAATGCTAGATGAATTTTCCCTCTTCAATTCAATATTCCATATCAGGCTTTTTTTGTTCTGCTTTGTTTTCCCTTTGGTGCAGGTGAAGAGACCAGAGTGACTGTGAAAAGTGGGGGAAACATTTCCCTTGCTTACCTGCCCTGACCTGAAAGTAGAAGCTCAATTACCATGCCCCTTTGTTTCAGTTTTCAGATTTTGTCTTTTAAAGTGCAATGACAACCATATCATCCCACAAGCTCAAGGACATCAAACTACTGCAAGGACCAAAGATTCTGGCCTGGGTGGGAACTAGAGGACTTCCATCCCATTGCCTCCTGTCTGACCACTGTTCTACATCTCCATTTCTCCCATAACTTTCCTGTTAAACTCCTACACCAAATTTTCTTCACTTCTATCTGCCATATATAAACTTGAGACACTGACAATTCTCTAGAAGACTATATAAATTCTTGGTTCTGTATCTGTTGGTCGAGCCATAACAACCACAGACAGACTGGATCAGCTAAAAAGATCCTAACTTCCAGACCTGCTATAAAACGTACTGCTCCCTATCAAAGAGTGGGATTATCTCCATTTTCGAAGGTGTGCTGCATATTTGTGTCTCAGCACTACAGCTTGCCTTGGGTTTCTGGAAGCTGAAATAAACAGCAACCCTGCAGAAGACTCAGAAATGACCAAATGAAGGAAAAACACCTCTGTATTCTGAAAACTGGCACACAGCAGATGGGCCCACACCTCCTGATCCAACGCCAAGGGCTGATCTGGCATGAAGGTGCCTCTCAGACACCTGCCTGCTACAGCTTCGGCCAGCATTTGCCCAGGAATATGTTTCTGTTTTGACAACAAAGACCATTTACTGCTGTTAATTCTCTGTTTCTTGTGGACACACATCTTATCCCA
This sequence comes from Apaloderma vittatum, assembly GCF_000703405.1. Lineage (NCBI taxonomy): Eukaryota > Metazoa > Chordata > Aves > Trogoniformes > Trogonidae > Apaloderma > Apaloderma vittatum. The sequence goes on along the minus strand of NW_009737786.1, from coordinate 4,539 downwards.
AAAGAAAAGGATGGGGGGGGGGCAAGGAAGCCCACCAAAAAAACACCAAAACCCAACTACTTGCAAAAAGAATCAACAATTTCAACTGGAAGGATGAAGCAGCACACGTGGAATCTGGCAGGAGAAACAGACTGCAAGAGCAGAATTTGGAGGAAGCACAAGGAAACCTGTTTGCTCACAGCTCGGATATGTGATACATAAACTAGATAACGTTAAAAAGAAGCTTAACTTTTAGAAATGAGTACTCTTTTCAGATTATTACCCTTTCCTAATACATAAAATTTTCCATTCTTGGTGCCCATCTATTTTCAGCTGTAGAGCCCGTGCCTGAACATACTTCGTATTTGTTCTGACCTAGAAACAGTCTTCTGAATGAAAAACTTGGGAACTCTCTAGCCTGACAAATGACAACTGAGTTACCAAAGAGACTTGTATTGAATAAACACATTATTTGACCATAAATAGATAAAGAATTCTTAATGT
>NW_009737786.1:0-4025 GCF_000703405.1 Apaloderma vittatum | reverse complement strand
GGAAAGAGGTAGTGATTATTCCTATTTTCACATATAGGTCTGTGATGAGTCTGCCATCTGTGATGCCTTTGACTTCATGACTACATGTTCTCCTAACTGTGGAAAACTCTGTAAGGCTATGCCTGGTCAGTCCTCCAGCAATTCTTTCCCCAGCCAGCATCACTTCGGTAACTTCTAATACCTGTCCTAGCTCCTGCTTTCAATTTCAGACTTTGTTGGAGCAATTTTAAAGCGTGTGTTGGTTTTTTTTTGCAATCTTTCCCATCTATCATATGAAACAGAGCAGCATTTTTCAAAATAACAAGCAGCAGAAGTCTAGAGAGATTCATGTAGGACAAAACTAAGATAATGACTGTTCATAACATTTCTGAGGAAGAAATCTAGTCCTAAGAATTGCAGAATACCATAAAAATCACGTAATCCCTGACAAGTTGTGACTATTTCATAATACAAAATGTAGAGGAGGAAGAATGTCTTGTTAATCAAAGGCAGAAAAAGGGTCAGCATGTCTATCAACTATTCTGTAAAAATTGCATTGCTGCATGAACATACATACAGCAAAATAAAAATCATGAGGTTCGTAAGAAATTCACCAGCATTTAAAAGTTAGAAGTGATAAACAAGGTATAGGGTTTTTTTGTTTTTTTCTTTGGCTTGGCTTTTTTCCCCCACCTTAATGAAGTCAACACCCACTTCTGCTTCTAGATGACAGATCCTCATGTCAGTACTACATAAAAAGTTCATTAGTAACCCTGAATGATCTTATATTTCTGACATTCTAACTTCTTGTAAAATAGATAGACCATAGTAATATATGGTAATCAGCATTTTTTAAAACATACTTCTAAGTTGACACTCTGTAAAGCTCAGAAAAGTAAAGCAAAAGTCGGACAGAAAAGAAAAGATCTGTTAATTCAGGATCTAGTGCTGTATGTCCTGAATAAGAGTTCAGTCCCATTGAAGAATTTCTTTCATAGGATGCTCTAACGCATGGGGAGCTAAAAGTGCTCACTCCTAATATGATAATTATCATATTAAGATAACTTATAAGGATAAGGATAACTTACAGTGTTGGATCCTGCAAAAGAAGCTTATCTGGTGTATTCCGGAAATTCAGTCAACTTGAACTCAGTTCTGTGAGCAAAAGTCTGATCCAGAGTTGCAACCTACCTGGAAACTTTAGCACATACCTAAAATTAAGAAAGTATTTTCCCTGAATGTAATGAAGCAATACCACACTTAAAATCACAGCCTCGCTCATTTTTTATTTTTTTTTTATTTTATTCCACTGCAGCTTTCTGAAGATAAAGGTGTTCTAATTCATGGGTTTAGCTGTACAGATTTTCATAGGTTACCCAGTGAAACAGAAGTCACTATGGATGATGACCTTCCATTGTCCCTAATAGGGGAGATATATGGCATATTACTTGATCCACATAAACTGAGATGCTCAATGACGCAGGAACTGCATAACTTCTAAGGAATTAATAACCTTTCTGTAACACTGAATGAACTGGAATTACACCAATCTTCCATTGTCTTATCCTACATCTCTAACAACTGCTAAATGTGGCAGGAGCCAGTTTACTCATTTATTAGGGGTCTTCTTCCTGCAATAACTTGAAGACAGTAATTTCTAAGTGGACAGTTACAAAGTCTATGAATGTTTCATTACAACAATAAGCAAGTGTTAAGCCATTGATCAAAGCACTGAATACATGTTCTTCCCATCAGTTAACAGGAAGAAAGAAACTTCAGCAAAACAAATTTAGTCCCAGTGAAGAAACAGTATCTTCAGCAGCAGAACTTTTCAGAAAATTTAAGAGCAAATTGATGCTGTGTTTGGAAAAAACACCAAGATCAGGACATCTGGGACAGGATTCAGTATGTTCCACTGAAAATTTGATCGGAGAGCATAACAGAGGAATACTCTTTCAAAGAAGAGTTTGGTTCAACTGAGAAACAACAAAGACAAATGCAGAGTTGTATCCATGGGAGAGCAACAAAGGCCTTACATGAGAAACGATTTCTGAAAAAGATCAGATCTTTGACTTCAGGTGAAATGAGCATTCAAGACTGGAAGAAATCCAAAGCCAGAAGTTACAAGCAGACAGTATTACTTGACTAGAACTTTACCACTTAGACAAAAGGAGATTATTCTTGGAATGCTTTCAAAATATGCATCTGTTTGTGTCAGTTACCATATACACATAATCCAAGTGACAGGCACTGTACAACCTCTGTTGGTTTTTTGTTTTGTTTTGTTTTTTTCCTCAGGGATCTCATCCTGTGATAGACTCAAGTTACTGGCAAGTTCCTGGTCGTCAGTACAGTTCTTGAGAGCCTAAGGCACTTGGATTCCAAGATCGCCTTCTCCTACAGAGTAATATGCAGATCGTGTACATTTCTAATTGGAGTTATGTCAGAAACAGTCTCTTGGAAACAAAAAAGGAAAAGGAAATCTACAAAGCCTTGTTCAGAGATCTGTGTAGATGCTTTAAAGATCTTGCTGTTACACGTTTCATTGCATGCTTTTAACGCAATTAAGAGCTTTTACTATCCTTTTTTTTTTTTTTCACAATCAAGGACAACTTTTTAGAAATAATCTCATTCTATGTAAAGAGGTTACACTAATTCTTTAAGCAGAGGAAACTTCCTAAAATGCTTTTATGCTATCTGGTGTGCCTTCTTAGACAGTATTATCCTATAATCTTCCCCACTTAAAAAGTAAATATTGAAAACAGACACACAGTGCTACAGATAAAACTACCATAACCTATCTAGACATATCTGTATCTTCAGTCTGACTTTTCATTCTGAATTAAGAGACAGATCCAGCTAGAGGGTATCCTGCCTTAAGGTCCTCTGTAATTAGATGGGTAAAAGCCTACAAATACAGGAACTTGTAAGAGTAAAGATTAAACCTCGGTAATATTCAATAAAGTCTATATAACAGCTACAAAGATCTCCACTTTGCAAAAACTACACTGGAAATTCTTACACAGTCTACTGGAAAACTTTTTTTTATTTCTCATCAGTCTTTTTCTAAATATTTCAGGAAAGAAGTAGCTACTCCATTAAACATTTGGAGGTGGGAGCGGGTAGTAATGAAGTTTATGCAAATGTAGCTGTACAATTCTTCCATTCATGGCTGGATTTAAGGTAATGATATAACAATCCCAGAACCTCAAATATTTTTACATGAGTAGTATCACACAGAGATGAATTTCAACCATCCACATATACATACTAAATATAAATAAATGCTGACTACACTGTATTCTAAATGCTCATCTACCTCTCCTGTCTTAGCGAAGGCACCACATATAAATGGAATCTATTGAAGTGAGGTTAGAAATCTCAGACCTTCTTTACAACATTTTTGTTTCCAATGCTTCCCAAACAAGCAAGCCATGCTCCTCAGTATGTCTTACTTGAACAAAGGTTATAACCACTCTGCTACATGAGTTGTCAGATGGTTTTGTCTATTCACTTTCCCCAAGAACTTTTTCTTCCCACAGTCTCTACCACCTTGTGCTTTAATCGTCACTGTTTCTCTTCTGGCTGTGGATAACATCAGCTGACTGAGCAAATTTTACACAGCTTTGAAAGGGGCAAGATTTGTGGTCATTCTATCCTTCTCTAGAACTAGGCTCCACAGCCCTGGGCCAGCTCCTGAGAAAGCCCTGTCTGTCGCTCCCAACAAGCATCATCCTCAAGGCTGACATTTCATAGTTCCTGTGAAATGCAGCTGTCAATAGCTGTCACTACAGTTGGAGAAAAGCAATTTCTTAGATAGTTTGAGCCAGTTCCATGGAGGGCTCTGAAAATTATGGGAAAAGAAAAAAAGTAAATTTAACCCAATAATCCAGCAGTAATAAGGGTGGGGAACAGCAGTGGAGCATAGTCCCAGAGACAGACTGTCACCAGTCCTTACTGCTTGTAATTACAAGAGAGTAGTTTCTCTTGTGACATACTGGCTCCTCCTACTATAAACTTGTCCTGGGTTTAGCTAAAACCCAGTC
>NW_009737785.1:0-13556 GCF_000703405.1 Apaloderma vittatum | reverse complement strand
CACTAAATTAGTCAGGCACGACTTGCCCCTGTTGGGGGCTGTCACCAACCACTTGATTGTTTTTTATGTGCCTTAGTACAACCGCCAGGAGAATCTGTTCCATGACTTTACCTGGCACAGAGGTAAGGCTAACTGGCCTATAGTTCCCCGGGTTGTCCTTGGTCCCTTTTTTAAAGATGGGGGTTATGTTCGCCCTTTTCCAGTCTGTGGGAACCTCACCAGACTGCAAGGACCTCTCAAATACAATGGCCAGTGGCCCAGCAACTTCAGCCACCAGTTCCTTCAGGACCCATGGATGTATCTCATCAGGTCCCATGGACTTGTGCACCCTCAGGTTCTCTAGGTGCTCTCAGACTTGTTCTGCTTCTACCCTGGGTGGTTCTTCACTCTCCCAGACTCAGCCAACACATTCTGTGACTTGGGCGGTGTGGTTCAAGTGGTTGCTAGTGAAGACTGAGGCAAAAAAGTTGTTGAATATTTCAGCCTTCTCCACGTCCTCGGTAACTAGGTCACCTGTACCCTTCCGGAGAGGCCCCACATTCTCTCTCATTTCTCTTTTTCCTCTTATGTAACTGTAAAATCCTTTTACATTGCTAGGGAGCAGAACTTCATTTCTGTGAAAGCTGGAGAGTATCCAGTACAGCACATGCAAGGGATAGACCAGGGTAAGGCAGGCCCAAGACACATGGTCTCATTTGGTGAACAAAACTCCTTCAGCTATAGCCCCCAGCCTCTCTAAGAATTCCCTACTATTGACAGCGCACTGCGCAAGATGAAAGTTTTCGTAGCAGAAAGTCTGGAGCATGAGCTGGCTTATTTAGCATTTGGATTCTAATGTATTTCTCACTTAGTGTCTTTTTTTTGTGTTATGGCTTCTTGTACTTTGGGTAACCCATCAGCACTACTCACCTGTTCCCCCAAGGCCAGGTAGAAAGGGCTCAGAGTTGTCATTGACCTATCCTAGATGTCAACTCAAAATGAAAAGTGAAAGCTCGATAGCCTGTTAATGATCCCTTGGGATGTCCATTTATCCCATGCGTCATTTTCTACTCCTTAAACGCTCAGAGTATCACCGCACAAGTCCTGAATGTGTCACTTTCACCACTCTGGAGAGGGTGCAGCAGGAGATGGTTCTGACAAGTACTGTGGCATTTACAGCCCTGTTATTGTAACCTAATGCCATGATAACGTGAATCATTTTAATGGAGATGTCATCTGCAGTTTAAGCTCTCACCATCCGGTCTGCCCCATCATTACATCCACCGAGTACAGCAACATAACTCAATGATACCGTTTAGATTACACCAACAGAAAATGATTGAAATGTTACCCTTGATTTCCACTTTTACCCGCTGTGTATTTTGCTTCTGCAGCACAGATGTCAAGCAGAAGAGGATATTGAGGGTAGAGGTGCTGCTGTTCAAGAGCAATTCACTTTTCCTGAGGAAACAGTAATGGTTTCCCTTTCTTAGGGCCTTTCACTGCAACTGAAAGGCAGATTTTCAGCTGTGTGGGATCGTAAAATGTGAAAAATATACTGAAATGGTGGATCTCAATTATTTTCTTCAATGAATTATAGGGTGTTTTTCTGCTTTGTTAATCTCCCACCACAGTGGAAACCACAGCAAATATGAAAAGCTGAGTGATTACACATCAGTGTTGCATTTAAAGTCTGGAGAAAATAAAACAAATCAAGATGTGCGTCAGGTGAGAATAGCCAATATTTACAGTACTGGATGTGTGGCTAGGAGCTGAGAAGAGGAAAAAGTAAGACTGAAGGTTCTCTGCAGACAAACAAAACGGAGGCAGCTTAAAGAAAATGAAAATCAGAATGCCACTGATCTGTGGCAGAATGAGATACTCACATTTTCTATATATATTTATGAGGTTAGCTTTTAAGGAGCTGCTCCTTTTAAGGCAAAAGTGAAGCTGCGCTTTGATCAGGGAAGCGGGCAGAAGAGAATTGTTCAGCAACAAAGCAAGAAGAGATACTTCACCTCTTGGCTAATAACCTTCCCACTCTGAAGAAAAATGGAGGTTTAGTTTAACTTTGTGCTCGTCTTGTGTCCAGGGAGCTCTTAGCCCACTTTTTCCACTGACTGACATTCTCTTAGGCAGCCTCAGCACTGCAGTTCTTTTCCCTAGTAAGGACTGAGGTGCTTTAACGAGAAGTGAAGAAATTTTCTCTGATGGTGTCCACTTTTAAGTACACGTTTCTCAGGGACGTCATAGAGGCTGGTGACTTGCTGGATGTGTAGTAGCCGGAGGGCATGGGTGTTCTAAGGATGAGGTGGCTGTCTAGGACTTCAGAGACCTTAAGTTCATTTATTTACTCACTGTTACTCCATGTTCCTCTGGACTGCCTTGCAGAAATATTTTGAAAATTACCACAGTAGAGATTGCAAGGCATTCACACTGCAGAATAAATAGTTACAGCCAGAAGTCTTTCACTAAGAATTGGTAATATTTAATACACCTTGTTGTGATCAGCCCGGAACTAATTAAACCATCTCACCCAGCATGCACCATTTTGAGTTTATACTCCTCGTGACAAATAAACCTCCACTTGTCTTAAATGAGTGGTCAGGAATTTGGGGAAAATATTTTTGAGGCATTAGAACTAGGAAAGAAGACTTTTTCTAAAGGCTGTCTTCCTTCAGGAAAGGCATGTGTAAACAGGGTTAAACAGCTATTTTATTATTGTAATTAGCTACTTTTTCCATATGAGAACAGCCTAAAAATGATCTGTCCAAAGAAAAATGCTGCTTTTTGTTGGGGCCTTTGGCTCTACTAGTTTTTGTAAATAACAGACTTCATATTTCTTCACATTAGCATGAAAAATGCTTAATCTCTCATTAAGTCCAACAACCTAACCATGTGCACCAGGACTGTGTGGGTGCTGTGGACTGGCATTGGTATAGAGCCAAATGTTAGGTTAAGTCAGAGCTGGTGTAAGTCCCTCAAAGATCATTTTGGCGACTCTGACTTAAAGTAACCTTGTGTCCCAATTGTAGAAGAAACTGATCTGTATCCTAGAGGAAGATCCTCTTCTGACAGTGCCTCAAAATTTAGCAATATTATTTTCTTTATATCAGGTTATTCTTACTTAATGTCCAAAACTTCTGGTGAACTAAGGTGTGGAAAACCTGGCTTGAATCTTAGAGAGTCTTGTGAAATGGGTTACCTTACCCTAATTGCTTCTAGCTCCTTCTCCAACAGCTTAAAGTTGATTATAACCTAGAATGTATGTTAGAGATAGTTCACTTATCTTTGCATTTTCTATTTGATGCGTTATCAAAAAGAGAGGAAAATAACTTTGTTAACATAGATATTAAAGGACTAGGAAATGTCTTCCAATTTTCAAGAGTTAACTACACCCAGGTAGTTTCATTTCCATCAATGGGTTTGTTTAAATTAGTACTAGTTTCAGATTTAGGGAAAGGCTTCAAATCATACCAAAAAGAGTTTAGGACCAGAAGAGAATGACTTCCCACTGTGATTATCAGTGAATGAGACAATCATCATGAAGCACAGATATATAAAATATGTGTTTCTTATAGGTGGAAATGCAGGAGAGGCGCTCTTAAAACACACGCGCGCACACATGCAAAAGTCAAAGTGGAAGCAGCAAGAGTGTGAGAAAGAGAGTGAGAAAGTCAGTCTGGCTGCTCTGTGTGCTCCCCATTGCCCCTCTTCTTTCTTTCTCACTTGGTGTTCTGTGGACAGCCAAGAGAGAAAAAGGCAACGTGAGAAGGAACGTTGCAACGTGCAGTGCTATGTAGGACTCACTTGTGACCATTTTGGTATGCTTATCTGTTCGTGCAGGTCATGTTCTCTTGAGCTATGGTGTTCTCTGGAGCAGTAGGGTGTTGAAAATGTCCCAGTCGCTGAGAGCTACCTTTAAATTCTCACATGGTAGATAATTGATTTAACTCAATCTTCTTTCCCTGCATTTTATTTATTAGTGATTCATTTAATTGAGATGTTTAAAGTAAATAAAGATCTTAAAATACGGTACGAAATGTTGAGACTTTTGTACTTTCTGGATACAAGAAGGACCCTTTAGGTTATCAAAGTCCATCTTTTCTCTGGCTTGTTGGCCATGTCTAGGCTGCGTTGCCATGGGGTTGAGTTCAGGACATGCATCTTTTCTTGCCATAGGCTGCCATGTAAGTATTTCTGCCCACAAATTCCAGTGATAAACCAGGTCTAGCTCCCATTGATGCTAATAGCAAAAGTCGATAATGCAAGATTAGAGTCCTTATAAGCTTATAAGAGGTAGCGTGTGACCATCCATCTCAATTTAGGCTGGGAAGTTCTATTTTATTAAATTCAAAGATTGATACTACTGTTCCTGATAACTTGTTTTCAAAATATTTATTAGGATCAAGCTTTCTAACACAGACATCTTCATTTGCATGGCGAGGAAAGCAAGACAAAACAGTCCAGTATTCTGCAAGTAAGAAAACTGTTAGGAAGAGTAACTTCCTATTAAGGTTGCTAATTTACATTCCCATCAACATCCAGCCTGGGTTAATTTCTCAGGCCAAGGGAATCTGAGAAATGACACAGCATGTGTAAGGCACAGCTCTAAACCTCAGCTGCTGGCTCCAGCTTCTCTGGCAGCTGCTCTTACAGCCTGGATTAGGTGTTAAATATTTACCTTGACAAGCTTTCCATTCTCTTCCATTCACCGAGCCTCTTGCTCTAGAGAATAGCAGCAAGTGGTGCTTGTGTGACTCAAGGTCAGTTAAAGAGCTGCTCTTCACAAGATACGATTCTCCCTGACAACACAGCAGATGCAGAAATACTAAAAGGGAGAGCGCAAACTGTTGCTTCTTGTGTTTCCTGGATGCATTAATCTTAGGGAAAGGATCCAGGAGAACAGCTGTCTCCACATCTGGGTAGAAAATAGACCACAGAAGTTTCACCCGAGCCCAGAAGATTGCAGTGATGGTGCTTTCAGCTGTCTGCTCTCTGCCTTGGACCTGTTGTGTCAGTGAAGCGATCCCTGTACTCCCTCTTCGCCTTGCAGGTGGGAGGGTCAGCTGTCTGTCTGTCTGTCTGTCTGCTGGCACTGAGGCAAAATTTGGGCTGAGGGGGCAGTCTGTGCCTCCTGTCCCAGAACCATAGTCTGTCTTATCTGAGGGGATAGAAACATTGACTTTAGAATCAATGTCCCTTTAATGTGATCATTAGAAAAACTCCCTAACTGAAAAGATCTTTCACAAAGTTTCACAGAAGTTACATCAATTTTAATTTTATTTTAATTTTTAAAAGATCATCAGATGCCGTGATTTTCTTCTAACTCACTAAGCTCCACTGTGATTCTGTGTGTACTTTTAAGACTAATTTTAGCTTAACTACTTCTTGCAGAGGGGGTCTATATGGACAGAAAAAGGGTCAGTAGGTAGACTGAGCTGAGGCTTGCTTGAGTTTCTAAATTTTGCTCATTAGTTTCCTAAAAATGTTCAATTGCCAAGAAAATAAAGAAAGCTGGGTTGTGCCTAGATGAATGAAACTGTTTAGTAATTTATGTGTTATCTGGGCTCTTAATGTGTTAAAGATCTCCAAGAAGAATTTAACAATTGACTCAGATAGTATTAAATAAAATCCATGTTTGAGGAAAGCTCCTTATAATTGGATAAAACCACTGAGAAATGTCATTGCACAGGCATCTATTTGTCACGAAGATGCCTTTGGGGATATGGACAAATAGAAGAAATATCTTCTAAAGAGTGAAGTCATACACAAGCCTACGACAACGTGTCTCCCTGAAAGCAGTTTTAATTGCAGCATGTAGTAAGTGGTTCATTTTAAATGTTGCTAAAGAGTAACTCCTAAATGAGTATATGACATAAATAGTATTTTGATACATGCTAGAAGGAGTTGACATTTCAAGGCCACAGGAGACAGTCTTTTATGATTAAGAGCTAAAATAACAGCATGGATAACCTTTCAGGTAACAAGCTAATTAAGCACATCATCTTAGAAATACTGGTTTAGGGACAACCAGTCTTTTGTAATAGCTTTTTTCTTTTTGATATGTGCGGCTCCACTGTCAAACCAGACACAATATTCAGTGTACAAGATAATATGTCAGTTTTAGCCAGCACTACAGCCAGCTAACTCTTTCCGTCTCAAAGCGTTAAACAGGTCATAGACTGAAAAAAATCTTCTTCTTTATTTAATGTAGGGGTGGAAGAATTTTTCTTCCTGAAAGTGCATTTCGGATATGCACCACCCATAGCAAATCTCTGCTGTATATAACAAGTACTTTTAGCATGTTTGTTTGTTTGTTTTTTCAAAGATCCATGGTACTGCTGTGTATTTAAAACATGCAAAAGATGCAGTACTTAGTAGGAAAAGAAGCTTAAAAAAGTAGCTGTCTGGGAAATTTTTGCTTTAGATGAGCAGATGAGAATCCTGTGATTGATTGTTTGATTATGGGAGTCAATATCAGCATCGCAGCTTGGAAGATGGAAGACCTAATTTATTTGTGCTCTGGACACCAATTTGCTGCTTGCCTGTGGGACAAATGTCAAACCGTGGTGCCTGAGTGTCCCCGTTGCTCTGGGTTGGACTTCACTTTGTACCAGATAAAGCAGTCCATTTCCAATTCAGAAGTTGCTATTACTGGGTATTGGGCAAATACCAGCGTTTAAGGGTAGCGTTCTGCAGGTAGCCTTCCACTGCTTGAACATTCTTAAGGGTTTGTTGTTGTTTTTTTACCAACTGGTTACTGTATTTGCTCAGTTTGCATGGTGTGCTTTATTTGATGTCTATAAGCTACCCGACAGTCTGGCATTCCAGCTTCTTCTACAGACACAAACATTATTGGAAAGTAATTTAGTGAAACTGCTTCCTCTACTTGTATGTACTTTGAATGATGACTGCTTTCTGACACTGGAATGGCAGCTGCTGTGCTTGCTACTCTGTCGTGTACCAGAGAAGCTGTTTTTTCAGAGCTGCTTTAACTGCAGTTGACATTGGAAGCTGGTGGCTTGTGGAAAGCCTTAGATTTTATACGTTACATGTAGCTTTTTCTGCCCTTTTTTTTTTACTTAGGTAAGAAGAGGGTTTTTTTAATGCATCTTCTCTAACATGTTTATACGAATATGACATTAAAAATTAATTAGTTCTAGTCATGATTTCAAAATTTGATGCCATGATTTCAAAATAAGGTGCCACACTTTCAAAATTTGATGGTCATTTTTTGGTTAAGAAATAATCATAGCGTGCATCTCACTTTGATTTTTAAATGTTAGCAGTAAAAATAGGTCTTACTGATTTTTGTAGTTTGACCTGGTGAGCATGTGGTCCAGTATTAACAATTGTCCTGAAGATAACAATAGATTTTTTATTAAAGAGATTTTAAGTCCTAATTCCCTATAGTTGTTCCTATGAAAGGATCTGATTTCATTAGGACTGCTTTTGTCAGTAGGGATTTGCAATCATCTAAGATACTTGTGGCTGACAAAGAGTCCTTAGGTAGAAACGCTCTTTTTCAGCTCACAAACTTAGTTTGTAACTTGGTTTGATGCTGAATGTTCATAGATTCTGAAAAAGTCACATATGCAGAAGAACAACTGGCTGCCTGTCTGCAGACTCTCCACAAGGTATTCCCCTGAGAGGTTTGTTTGGCAAACCTGTTAACAACTTGAATTATTCACGGATAAAGTTTTAGGAACTACCATTTAATGCAGACTGATACTAGGCTAAAAAAGAAAGATCTTTTTTGCATGAGCAACCATGTCAGTATGTTGTTAAAGATCCATTAAGTTTCTTCAGAGCAATGAAACAACTGAATCTGCGTCATTTATGCTGTAGAGACTATTCCTAGTAAAATGAGGACCAGTGGGATAGCAATAATATCAATTGCACAAATTCTCTGCAGTTTAACAGACTTTTACAAGAAGATGAAATGAAGGAAATCATTCTATACTGGTGCTGGACAATCTGAATGTGCCTCGTACCAATAATTGTGTATTTTTGAGAGCTACATCTTCAAGTAACTTTTACAAAGTCGGTAGATAGTTGTCTCTTCTGAGTTCACAATTGCACACTTCATATGCAAATATTACCCTACAGGAAGAGCCACAGGAAAAGGTATGCATTAAATGAAAAAGGTGGGAGGATTATTTAGAATCATCAATTACGTTTGCAACTTACCTCCTGCTTACTGCAAATGAACACGCTCGTCCCTGCTTTTCACTTACCAGAAGTGACCCACTGAGCACTTGCATTCCATGGTGTGACTTTATCTTGCCTGCAGCTTTAGGCTTCTCTTTCCTATCCATATCTAAATATCCATTCCTATCCATATCTAAATATGCTTTGCAGAGATGAGGACACTTACAAGTGAAAAGCACCTTCAAACTTGGATTGCAAAAATTGATTTAAATGGCTGAGGTTTATCGTTATCTAGTATATATGACTTAAGTATCGTTCTCCAACTTGGTGAGGGCTCTGGTGAGCTTGTTGCAGAATGGTGCTGCTCTATTTTAGCTTATTTTTGCCCCCAAAACCTGGTGCTGCCTCTGCACATGCACTTGGCAGAGGGAGGCCTGTCTGGAGGCAAATAAGGTACCTGTGGTGCCTGGCCACTACACCTGTTCCCAGAGATTTATGTGGCCTCTTGTACACAGTGCAAAGAGTAATCTTTACAGCCTTTTGGCCCAAGAAATCTTCTCTTGTAGCATCCCTAGACCTCTGCTGCCTGGGGCTGCTGCCAGAGCACTTGCCATCATGCCAGCAGCACACATGACATCCATGGCTGGAATATTTTGACTATCAGATGTGATGGACATAGTGCTGCTGTCACCACAACGTCCTTTCTTGGGCGGCTGGTTTCAGCAGAGCTTGTGTGGAGCCCACGCTGGTAAGGCCACTCAGCTCCAATGGGTGGCAGACCTCACGTTGACTTCGCCTGTTGAGTAGTCAGGTGACAGGTCAGACTTGCTGGGTTTCTTGAGAGGCTGCGAGGGAGTGTGGACTTTTGGTGGCCGTAACCCTATTAGCTAATTCTCAGTTCCTCAAGCACACCAGCAAGCTTAGGCGTACAAAACTCTACAGCCTCCAATCTATGTGGCTCATGAACATTCACATGCTGTAGGTTTCTGAGCCCCTTCCCATGGATTCAGGATCTTGCACCTTTTTTTTGTGCATCACTTTGGTTTCACTTTTTTTTTTTTATTTTTTAGTAGCCAGAAATCCAGAGGCAGATTATTTGAGCCAGGACTCAAAGCTTTCAGGGATTTTACTCTAATTTCAGGGCCCAAATTCCTGGCTCTTGGCTTAAGATGTGAGCTTTGATTTGAAATGAAGAAGAGGGGTAGGAAACCAATTGAAGGATTGGTGACATTTCCCACACCCATGAAGAGACAGACTTTAAACTCACAAAGATGGAAAACCAGTTTGTGTTTCCAGTATATTTTTCAGTGCCTATTCATCCTGTGACCTGTTAAATCCTTCATCACCTATACCAGCCACAGACCTCTTTTTCAGAATCTTCTTTGAGACTGTTACCTCGCTCTAGTATTAGGTGGTTGTACTTGCTTACCTTGCACTTGCCAAAATAGTTCATTAAAAGAAAACAAACAAGTTTAAGTTCTCATAACAGATTTCCGCCGTCCTCACCATTGTGCTACTGTATTCTCTTATGCCTGTTTTGAGTTTGATTAAAAGTGATGAATGTTTTCTGTGGGGCTGAGGCACAAGCACATTTCCCTATGGTCTGAATTTTCCAGGAGGGGAATCTGGAGGTCGAAAGGAGGAATGTGTTAAGAACCCATTCCCGACAATACCAACTGGCTTTAACCCTTTCAGAGTGCCTTTACCCTCCTCAAGAAGAAGCACTTTATGTTTAGTGTTAAGAATCTAAGAATCTAAAAGCTTTTTTTTTTTTTTAAATAGGCTCATGCTGAGTCCCTAGTGAAATTTCTCAACAGTATCTGCCCTATCACATGTTTTACTCTGTGGACTAACAAAACCATAAAAGACATTTTTTTATATCTCTGCACTTGAATGTTAACTACTTTTTAATTATGGTAATTAGCAATGTATTGAATTATGAAAATTTTCATATATTTTATCAAGCTTGTTCCCCACTTCCTCATTTTTTTTAATTGCTTCTAGTTCATTTCCTCTTGTTTTATTGCTTAGAGGGATTTTATAGTTCAGCAAACATTTGCAGGGAATATGCCTTAAGTTTCCATAAACATTGGCTCAACTTACTAATTACCTTTGGTCTATAAGAAAGGTTAAGAAAAAGAGGTTGGACCAGTGATAAACATAAAAATAAGGAATTAAGCCAGGTAGTCTCAGAGATGAAAAGAGGTGCTGGGGGTGATGGTGTTGCCTCTCCCAGCTTTTGAGGTATTGGATACCTGAGTTCAAATCCTGTATTTGCCTTTGAAAGAGTGACTCTGTGTCTCCCACAGGAGTGTTTTGACAGCCAGACTACATAATATTTGGCTTTGTTTCTCTGATAATGTTATTGTGAGGACATAAGCCCTTGCCTCCTCCTCACAGGTTATGTGGCTGCTGCTGAGGATAACAAAAAGCACACAAAGATTTAAGGGATGCCCAAAACCAAAGCAAAACACTTTTAGAGATAGTTTTTATTCTTCATAAAATGAAAAATGCTTAAGCTCAGGCTATCTAGAACCAATGTTTTCTTTGGTGGGAAGCGAGGAGGAGTGGTAGGATATTCTTTCAACCAAAGGTAATTCACTTGGATGCACCCTTAGAATCCCCATGTCGTGTATGCTGGTATTACTGTACGCCACTGAGTTTGGGGTCTACGTTGGTGTTCTGAGTCTTTTAGATGTAAAGTCCATTTGCCTGCTCATAAAAACTGGTTTTCCAGGGAGGTGTCCACTACTTCTTGATGCAGGTAAAACAGGAAATACCACAAGCAGGATATTTCTCACAGTATTTTGGCATTTTTACCTCTAAGTGCAAAAGCACATAAACACAAAATTAGCTTTTTTTCAAACATTAATGAAACTTGTCAGAACTGCTACAAATGTTTTGTTTAGGATTTGGGTAAACAATCAGCTTAGGTTCTTACTGTAGCCAGGAATTTCTTAAACAGTGAGCATGATGATATGGGGAAGTTATTGTGTTCCTTTTATTCAATAACACAAATCAAGAGAAAGCGAGAGACAATGGAGAGGATAAAACCAAACAAACCAATTGCCCCCCCTAAAAAACGCAGCAGTTTTTTTTCTTCCTTGCTGGAAGTTGGATTCAGCTGAAGTAGAACCATCTGTCTTATGCTAAACATTCAGAACATTGAGTATTAGGTGAAAAATGACCAAGAAATAAGTGACCAGATTGCCTTTCTCACCTGAAAAACAATGCTTATAAATTTTGCACTCCTATGAAAAGAAACCTCAACTCTCAAAATATTTCCTTAAGCATAAGTTTTACTCCCTAACTAAAAATCAAACAGGAGCTTTCCCATCTTTTATGTTATTGCTGCTTTTGCATGGGATCCATGGCAATAAAGGTAGGCTGATGCCCAAGCCAAATCTCCAAAATCCTAGAGCTCCCTTCTAAGTGGTAAGTGAGATTTGGTGGTGTTGTTGCAAGAGCTGTTGCAAAAGATGTGAAACTATAATGTGAGAAAAGAAAAGCTTATAGATGTAGAAGCTACAGAAGGAGTTGGGGAAGAAACATGGCGAGCTGTTGAAGCCAATTTTTCGGAACCATGCAGTAATAAGGTTTATGGCGACAGAAACCTTATGCCAAAGACAATTTCTCAATACAGGCCCATGGTATGAATAAACCTATTTATTAAGCGCAGTCTGTACAAAGTGAGATGCGACCCATCCTAGACGTACATTTAAGCACCTTACTAAGGGGAATCGTTTGTCTGCAACAACAAGGAACCTTGGTTCTTCCACACTGAATCAGTTAATTAACTTTTCTAATTCTCTAAATATGATCCACCGCCACATCCTTCCCTAGTAAATTTTAAGGAGTCGCTGAAGTACCTATAGTCTTCTAAAGTGAAGCATAAAGAATCTTCAGAAAAGCAGATGATAAGCTTCACTCTTGTTTCAGTTAGTCCTGGATTATGCAGCATCAGAAAACTTTAGCAAAGCCATCTGATTTCAACTAGCTGTTGACAGAAGCTTTGCTATACAACTCCCTAGGAGTTTTTGGTCTGTTTTCTGCACAGAGTCAATGTGCACTCCTGTGTCTTTGCTACTTGACCAAGCTGATACCACTTCAGTATCTCCCTGCAGCTTTCTTGCTCAGAGCTGACTTGGCAGATGGTCTTCAGTGACATATGTCTACAGGCAGCAGCTGACGTGACCCCTCAGACTGTTGTAGCTTCAGGTGCTTTAAAGTTGAAGCTGGGTGTACAGCAGATCATTTGGCATTGCTAGAGAGGTGAGGATTTGCTGCATATTCAGGTGTCATGGCCACAGACGTCTTTTCTGTAGACAACACTTTGCATTTTGTTGTCTGTATTCCTTGTCTGCCGCCATTCATTCTGGAGCCCTCTCTTCCACACAAACTAAAGTCTCAGAGGGCTTTGTAAGCGATCACCTAAATGATCACCTGAGTGATCCCAACCACTACTGCTTTTCCTAGCATTTGAAGACTTAGAAGACTGCACTCTATTTGCTTATTAATGCACCTGACTAGCCTACACAAGATGGTTTTTTTCGGAGGTAAAGCTGTTGGTTTTGGTTCCTCTGCATGAATGATGGTCTGTTGCTTCCTACTCATCAGATGGTCATCTTCATTATGTATTATTAGCGTGTGTGTAAATTCAGTGAAATCAAACCTGCAATACAGACCCCTGCAATGTCTGTGGGTGTGCAGAAAGTTGATTTTTCTAAAGATGAAATAGGAGCAGGCTTCGCTTTGTGAGAGAGTTCAAAGGAGGTGGTGGGGCAGTAGTGTATGGCATTGCATTCTTCTGGTCCTCGAAAGAGAACACGCAGTAACTCTATTATAAAGCCAGGATTATGCAAATTTGAGAAATCATTTTTGTTGGCTATAACTGGAATCTGTGCCAAAGCATGTCTTGTGCAACTCGTCTTGCTCTCTGAGGAGAGAGACCTGTTGATTATTTGACTCTTGGCCAAATGATTTCTTGCTTTATATTCACAGCTTTTGAGAAAGTCTGTGGCTGATTATTCCATGCGAAGTGCAAACCAGTCTTGAACACATTTTGTGCAATATATCTGAAAATTAAGTTGAACAGAAAATCATGAAAAAACAGAAGCTACAACAGAAGCTGGTCTTATGGCCAGCTATGTTTTCTTTTTGACACTTAAGTCTTTTCCTGGCACTATAGAAAATTCTGGAATTTATTTAATGAGCTTGAGCATCTCATTTTGGTAAAATAAGCATGTGAAATGTAAACATATGTCGTTATGTTCACCAAGCATTTGAAATATAAAAGTAATTACTGGTGTCTCTTGTAATTCAGGAGAGATGCCAGGTTGTTGTAATGACTTACCATAAGATTACGTTACAATAATCTCTACTAATAGCCAATTTTCTATGTATTTTCAGGTTTCCCTTGAGAG
>NW_009737784.1:0-7600 GCF_000703405.1 Apaloderma vittatum | reverse complement strand
GGCCGGCCCAGCCCTAACCCACGACAACCTTCCATGCAAATTCTTAAAAACATTTCTCACAGCACAAATGCTGCTCTCCTTTTAATTTTTTCTTTACTAGAAGTAGAATTTATGCAGATTTGCTTTATACTTATGATCATATCTTTCCTTTGAGCCAGCTCTCGGCGAACTCAAGCTTCTAGGGAAGAAGGGCCACCTCCTTCCAAACCCAAGAACAGGCAGTAGTGGTATGGTACTCATGTACAAGTCAGTACAGACCATACAGCTACCAAATGATATATATAGTCTGAGAGCTGTCATAGCCTAGCAGTCACCTCCAGTATCAAGGGTGTTATAAGAATCACAAAGTAAGTAGTAAGGTTTAAGTTGGATTTAACTTTCCGTTTGCTTCGCATCCTATATATGATTCAGATCTAATTAGGCTGTGTTAATAGATGATGTTGAATGAGAAACCACATCAAAAGCGACAGAACAAGAGCTGAGCAATATCCTCGGCAGAAGGACTTGATCCCATGAGGTGCTGAGTGCCCAGAAGTCCAACACTATTAATGTGAGGGTACTAACTGAGCAGTAAATGAACGTACTGTCTCAACAGCAGTATGTCACCATTGACCTGAACAAACCTTACGTGTCAGGCTATATAGCTCTGCTCCCATGACTCTCTAGAGACTTAATTTACAGGAACACTTTTCCAGAAAACAGTATACAATCTCTTGCCTACATTGCATGGTCACACAGACAAAAGCAGTTGTAAAAATCCCTCAGCAGTGCTCCAGCCACCAGAACCTGTGGTCACTCTTAAGTTCAAAAACTTGTCCAGTCCTGAAGCATTACAGAGAATTACACAATTGCATAGACACATAAACTTATGCAGGCCTCTTCAGAGAATGAGACACACATTTCTTTACAGTAAGAGAATCCTTTTTTAATGCAGAGACACAAATTATTTTATAATTTTAGTATTTATTTTTAATATCGGGGCATATTTAGGTTCCTGTGCTTTCTGACACAAATGGTCATGCAAAGAACGAAATTCCCAAGGAGAATGTGGTCCCTACCTTCAGCTTAAGAAGCCTCCAAAAGTCAATTTTAATATATTACTACTAAGAGGACAAATTGGCTATTCTGTCAACAAAGAACACCAAGAAGTCGACTAGTCTTGTTACGAGATGGGCAAAGATGAAATGTGATGAATATGCAGCTGATGAAGGAAATGTATAGTGAAAACTCTTCAGGATGGTACTGCATCTGCTAGCAGAGGGCTCTGCCTTGCCAGCTGCCAGAGCTCAAATAAAGCCTTTGATGAAATCACAACTACTCTCATCTCAGTTTCCAAAAAAAAAAAAAAAAAAGAGAGACCGTGGACAGTTTAATTATCACAGAACCATTACCATCAGCGGCAGTTTCATAATCTTGAAATGCTGCCATTCTCAAAAGCCATTTGCCTGAAGAAAAAAATAAAAAAGACTTAAAACACAAGAGGCTGTCATACTGTCCAAACAATAGAGTAATTCATATACAATCAGACGCCACAACTAATTATTCAAAACAAAAAACACCCCTCCTCTCATTTTTAAACAAGAGAACAAAGGATGTAAATTTTATCCAGAAATATTAGATTTTAAAAGGAATAAAAATATCCAAAAATCAAAACAGATGAACACTGTAGACGTGCCTTTCTTTCATGCCTTTACGTGCACAAAACTGATTCTGTGTTGAAGGAATGAGTATATACACTGTTCATGTTCCTAACAAATGCAATAAAAAATAATAAGTTATAAAAGCAAACTCTATGGGAGCTTTTTTGGTCACTTTCACTTACATTTCAAAGGAACTGCCTGCTTCATTCACACTCTATCTTACTTAGGTTAATCAAACTGTATTTTATTTTTTCTTTGGCACCTATAAAGATTGTACTGATATAGTGCCTATTAAGATAAGTGTTTCAATGTTCTTTCTTCTTGCCATTAGTCACAATTTCCTAATGCTGATATTTTGCCAGGAAGATAGAGGAAGCAGTTACAAATGCAAGTGATTAGTATGTGTGCGAGTGCCTTGACACACAGTTTTGGTCACTTACTAATACAAATACCGAGCTGGCCTAAGGGCATCTTTGTGTCATTTTCCATTAATAGAAAAATATGAACTCTTTGTAACAAGTTGCTACTAAGCATTCTACTAAGTTAACTTTTCAAACATCTGATGTTTGTTAATCAGCTTGTACAGCATTTGGACGTTCTAAAAACCTCGGTAATCAAAGCAATATGTACAGTGGAGAATGTTCTTTTTGTTAGTCTATACTGGTCATATATCAATCATCTGACTATACATAGACTGGAGCAAGCTCAGCTTATTTTTCTTTTATGAGACAGATCCATATGTAGCAATTATATATGCAAATAGTGTCCAAACACATGGGAAAAAATATACACAAAGAGATAGATGGCAAATTCTTCAGCCAGTTGACTTGAGTAGGGCCAGAATTACATTCCTAAAATTTTGGCTTAGGGCATCCTGTTTGAGAAGGTAAAATAAGTCTAAAATGATGGGGTTTATGAAGAGGCTCAGCGGCTGGAATAAAACCACACAGCCAAAATAGGAAGACAAGCTGCATGAAAAACCCAAGCAGAGCTGAAAGGACAGTGTGAAAGCAATGAAGTGAGAAGAGGAACGTAGGTGCATCAAGCCGGAGACAGCGGTTAATGGAGGCAAATAAAACCAGCAGCCGCCAGTAAAGGAAGTCATAGAGGAGACATTTCATTAGACCTCACTGAGCAGGAGGAATATAGTTATTAGCTGTCAGAAGGGGTCCTGGACTAGCAGAGGCCTAGGGTGGAGGTGCTATAGCAGGTCACATTTGATCTGAGCCTGAAGCAGGCATTTGGAGTGGACTTTTCATTTCTGCTATCCCAATATTCAGAGGCAGGGGTAGTAGTATGGGAATTTTAGAGGTCTCCATGGCATATAAGGGGAATGGATGAAGCAAAGGTAAGCAGAACCAGCTCAAGGCTTGAAAAAAAATAAAACAAGTGACAAGAGCAGACTACTGAAGAAGGGAGACTTGCACCTGAAGGCTGTGAACACCAGAAGTAGCAGCTCCTGTTTCTAAGGTGCCTGACCTGCATTAAGATTCAAATAAATCCTTTGGAAAAAATCCAAAAGGATTTCTACTGCAGAAGATCCTGGGATTTGTGGTCACCCAAATGTCCGAGAGAATGTTTCTCTGACTGACCTAAATGAGAACAAGGCAGAAAAGTTTTCTTTGCTTCATTCTTCTGAGCTGGCTGCTTTTCATGGCGTCTCTTAAATCAGAAGCAAAAACATGTTAAGACTGCTTCTACAAAAATACATCAGTGTGGATCCATGGAAACAGGTCACCATAATCAAGACATGCCTCTCTTGATTTTAGCTAGGTATTTTCTAGCTGCATCAAAAGAGGAAGAATGTTTCTTCTTCTTTCTTCAGTGCCTCTTTGGGTTTTTTATCATGTCAAGTAGAAAGTTAACTTATAAAATTATCTGGAAAAGGTGTGTTGCACTGTGTGCATTGTCTTCATAGGACACATAACAGCTCACAAGACATAAGTTTGAAGATGGCATTAGCTCACATCCACAGACAAGTTCTGAACAGGCAGTACTGTGGGGAACTCAAAAGTCACTTCAGTGACGTTTGCTTCCCTTGCCAGTACAACTTTCAACTGTGCCCCTAGCAAAATAACCAGGTCTAGAGCAAAATGCTTTAAATGCTGTATAGATGTAAGGCCAGGAAGAAAAAATAATTCCTTCACTTCCAAGGAATCAGTTAGGGAAGGGATAAATTACTAAACAAATTCTAGATGTAACTGGAGTTGAAGTAAGGTGAACCTGGTAAACCAGCAAGGGACTGCTGGCATCCTGCAAGACATTTCCATGAAGTCTACCTTCTCTTTATTATTTTATTAATTTTTTTTCCCCACAAAAAGACACACAAAAAGGCTGTTTAAGTAGCATGCAGAGCTCGCACTAACCACGCTCTGAACATAGCCAAACACTTGGAGCCTCCGTGGCTGCCAGCACACAAGCAGGGAGCGCGGATTGGTGCAGCAAGGGGTGATCTACGCATGCGGGTCCAGCAGCCACCGTGTCAACATCACCTTCGAGAGACTCGGGACACCCTGCTCGGCAGTTTGATGGGCTCCAGGTTGTAGGAGAAGGCACATAAATGTCTGTGTGTTCGTGTATGCTTATAAGCATGCACAGGCATCAGGGAATAAATGCGCAAACCTTTAACTTTCTATAGGAGCTAAAATACCACGTTTACAGTACATAAAGTAATACAACGTAATACAGGTGAAATATTATTTATACTATCCCTTCCAACCCCTAATATTCTATGATTCTATTGAATTCAGATATACATTAGCTGAATTTACAGAGAGGAGGAAGAAAGGTTATTTGAAAAGATGGCACATATCAAACAACAGAAAAAATGCGTAAGAAAAGACGCATCTTTTATTTGGGACTTAGCATAAACCCAAACAGAGGGAAAAACACCGCCATACATTGTCGACAGAACAGAAATGTATTTAACACTTCTTCGATCTTATATAAATAGCAAGCTTATTCTATGAAGATTTGTGACACTAATTCCACTAGATTATTTATTTTAAATGAGGTGTTTAAATCAATTCACAAATGGATTGTTCCACGCCAACTTGGATAGCTCACAGGCACTGTACAAGGATTTTAACATAGTAGCCCTTTTGGCAGGGGAGGGGAAATAGTCGTGTTTTCCCTTCCCCACCAAAAAAGAGTTTTCTATTAGAAATATAAACTCAAATCCAGGGTGACAGCTCATCTCTCCCTAAATCTAGGCATGTTTTTTCAAAAAGCCTATGAAATTATAAAGAGTTAGGAATTATATACAAAATAAAAATATGACAGAAAGGGAAGCTTTCATCTCTCATGGAAGCAAAGACTGTTTTTGTTGATACATATGGAAAAAATTAAGCCCAATTATATGTTGTGCTTTGGCACAGGGGTTCCAACTTCACCACAGGCTTATTTTTTTCACAGATATACCATTACAGCCAATTCTACCCTTGAACATTTGAACTCAAACCTTGTAACACAGGCATTTTTGTTGCTAGATTACTTGTACCCTGGATGAAATGCTCTGTGTTACCATTGTACTATATTTAGAGGTTAAAAAAGGGTTATCTGTATAGACTTCAGATAACATATATTCATAAAAATATAATAAGCTTAAAACATCTTGTGAATAAAGCACACTTTATTGCAGTAAAATTTCTCATTTTCTAAATTAGACTGTGAACTGCATTCCTTGGTATCATCAGCTAAATATTCACTCAAATTAAGTTTTTAACACAGTAAAACCATTTTATATGATAAAACTTTGACTGAAGATAGTTGCTTTTTTCATGTTAAAAGGTGATATGATTACCGAGAGAAAATAAATACTCTAGCTAATCCTTCAAGACAGAAATCCTAGCTGATAAAAGAGGAAAATTTCAAGAGTTTCAGAACTCTATTACTACAACAGCCAGAGATGTTAATTTACTAGAGCTTAACTCATTAGCGCCTGTGGACTGCTTAAATATGGCTGGTCACACATGGACCAAGATAACACTGTATCTGGCATAGACAATTGGATGCTCTCTTTCCCCAAAGATTTTTCAAAGTAGAACATCCTTAGACAGTGTGGGTGTTAAAAATTGTCTTTTCTATTTCATAAATACAGGATATGGAGCACCCATCCTTCTTTACAACACAAATGAAAGAATCCAGCCCAAACCTGTGATGTCTATGTAAAAAACAATACAAATACATTAACTTTAAAAATAAAATTGTTTTAAAATATTACTTTTGCTTTCTCATTCCTGAGCTTTTAATACAGATCTTTATTGCTTCAACATGGAAGTTGCCATAATTTTCAAGTCTGCTGTGTCCAATAGCAATCAGTGGATTTTGCAAGATGTGTAACTGAGAGCTAGAACTGTCAACAATTTAGGCACCATGAAGTGGAATCGCTTTGTCAAAAAGAATATTACTTGTAAGACAAGAAAATGCATATAGGATGCGTTGCCAGATCTAGTTGAGAGGCGTCCCCGTCCATGACAGAGAGGTTGAATTAAATGATCTCTAAGGTCCCTTCCAGCCTAGGCCAGTCTATGATTCTATGATTAATGAAATATGCGCCCCTATTCCCAAAGCTTTAGAAAGAATTTGGAAAAAAATAAAATAAAATAAGACTTCAGAAGGACTAGACACACCAGAAAGCAATAGCAGCCTAAAAGAAGGATAAAAATCAATGGGATTTCTGACAGCTGAGGACAAAGAGACTGTATGTGATACGGTAAGAGACAAAAGGGTAGAGATGGCCAGAGAGACAGGGAAAAAACTACCTTAGAAAAAGATACTAGTATAATTTGTAACCAGGAGAGACAATGGAGAGGAAGCCACGATGGAGAAGACTGTAACAGTCAAGCAATGACAGAAAGGACAAAAAAGGAAAAATATATGAAAAGTATGAGGTTTACATATGAAGATTGTTATGATAATTCTATTAATGGTCACTTTAGAAAGGACAATTAATAATACTCAAAAGTAAGTGCCAAGCTTGTATTCAACAGTCTATTTCTAATGGCTTTGAAAAAACAAATTTTCATTACAGTTATGCATCTTTTCTAGAAAAAGTGTTGTAGCTCACAAATCAAAACAGTGTGAAAAAGCAGCAGTCCTAATTAATCCATAAGCATCTCTGAGGCAAACTCCTTAAGTAAGTCTAATTATATTTTATTACTTGAACAGAGAACACAAAGATAGAGCTATCTTAAAAATCTGCATTAAATAGATCTGTCTTAAATATCTGTGAAAATCATTAGTTATATCTGGACTAAAGATATAAGCTTCCCAAAGATCACAGGCATAAATAAAGGTGGCCAGGCTGTCTATAACCTGAAGGAATGAAATGCCAGAGCAGCAAGCCATCAAGTGCCTATCTGTGGTATTTCCTAAATGCTTAATATACCTCAATATACAATGTCATCTAGCTGAAATACTATAACAATAATTGGTTCTTCCTGTACTTAGACAAGAATGAACATTATACACAGAAAATGGAGAGGGACACTAAAACCAAACATAAAGGACACGGGACAAATATTCAACGGAAACATAATGCACATAGCGCATACTAATAACTTAAACTACTGCGGCTTACGGGGAAGGGTACTTGAGTTTTCTCCTGCAAAAGCTGCTGCAGAACTAGAAGAGGATTCTTTTCAAATGGATTAATCTCCAATATCAATTACATGAGCATAACAGGAAAAAATTCTGTCAGTTCAGATCGGTTTTAATTAAACCTTAAGATGACCACAAGTTCATCAAGGATCAGCAAATTATGTATCCTAAATAAAGTTTACAGTATCTCCTCACTTTAAAAATAATGTTAGGAAAACTTAAAATGACTAGATGCACCCCACCCTTACCCAGTCTTTGGTGATGAAGACACCAATGCCTGTATAGGGCATCTCATCACTTTTCTTAAAAACTAATATTGTTGAATCATATACTCATAGAATGGCCTAGGCTGGAAGGGA
>NW_009737783.1:0-5316 GCF_000703405.1 Apaloderma vittatum | reverse complement strand
CTCGTCTGGCTTCACGTCTAACCCTCACGGGTTTTTTGTTCTCATGCTGGTGGGGGATTGTGTATCTGTGTGTATGTATATGTATACGTAGCTATGAAGTTTGCTCTGTGCGAAACCCATTCTCTCAAGACTTCGGTGACAATGACAGCTGGCCTCTTTAAAAGCAGCAAACTGTTTTTTCCTCTTGTACTGTGTGTGTACTTTTAATCGCATCAGAGAATTTGAGCTTTGTGTGAAGGTGCAGAGGAAATATTGTAGTACAAGGTTAAGGAACTCCATTAATTTTAGCAACCTACTTAATCCCTGACATAATCCAGCAGGTCCAACTCGTTTATTACATATGTTTATAAAACCACTCCTTTAAAGCCGTTGCCCCTAAACATAAATGGGTGCCAAACCACTTGGTATTTGCATGCTGTGGTTTTTCAGCCTGCGGTGTAACTACGGGGATGGTTTGGGACGGTAATGAATGACAAGGCAGGGTAGCCAGAACAGCTGAGATAGCAAAATCAGGCCGACTCACCACTTGCAGTGCTGTTATCTGTATGTGCTTTCTTAGGGTATTGCCATCAAGACGTTCTCCTTTTGGTGCCCTGGTTATAGCTAGAAATAGTGATCCGTTTCAGTATGGTGGAAAAGCTCACTGTGAATTTTGTTAGCAGGAGTGTTGAACTAGGAGCTGATGTTGCACGCTGCATGTCTCTAAAATTTCCCTAATGCTACATTCGTTTGCCTTTTTTGACTTTCAGATTCAAGAAGAGACAGAAATGTGGAAAATAAGAGAGTGGGAGAAGCAGACAGAAGAGACTTACTGGAAAAGGCAAAGCAGAATGCTGTCAGACACCTCCACGTGAGTTGTAGTTGTGTGGAGGAGCTAATTGTCTTGACTCGGTTAAGACATCAGTGTGTGATGACTGTGTGTTTACAATATGCAAAGACTACATCGAATATAAATCTGTTTATTTTCTCCTTAATGAGTCCCTGGAAAGAGGTCAGACCTGTGCTTAAGACTGACCTTTTATCTCTTCTTCTGGGTATACAGTCTTCAGAGTACACCACCAATTAGTCTGAGCGCTCTGAATCAGTGGGGGCAGGAAGTGCTTAAGAAGTATGTCAGAACTTTGTGAGGAAAGTCTCATGTATTGCCACTTAGGTGAGCATTATAAATAAATGTTACAGTGTGGGGTCCTGCACTGTTATAACACACCAGTATCGACCAGTGCTTATGTGGTGTCTGCTTAAATCATTCTGACAGGCCTGAGGATCTCATAAGCTGTTTTTAGGGGGAGGATTGGGGGTTGGGGGGGAGGCAGAGCTTACCACCGTGAAGACTTTTCAGAAGAGTGAATGTTACAGGAAGTGGTTTTAGTACTTCAGGAGAGGAGACCTTTCAGACTCAGGCTAAGCCCATGGCTGCTGTTTGGCTCAGGAAGTGCGTTGTTTCAAACAAAACTAGAGCCACGGGCTGTAGAGAGCACTCAGAAATGTTGCTGCTTTCTGTGGATTTGGGGTCTTAGTCCTGATACCTGATCAAATAGCAATTCTAGTAAGTCAATTCTACTTTTTCAGTTTCCCCTTTGCTGCTCTTACTAGCCTGTGTCTCACCACGTATTGTTAGTGTGCTCCTGCAGAGTATTATAGAGGAAGAGAACTGCATTTCTCGTGATAGGCAAGATAACGCCTCCCTCTCATTTTGCATTGTGAGCATCTCTGTCAGGAATTTTGTTGTGCATGGAGAGCCATAGTAAGTTTTTAAAACCAGCATAAGCTACTGAATTGGTTTTGTGAGAGCTGTTTATGGTGACTGTTAAAATGATAGCCGGTTTTCTTGCATAGATGGACATCCAAGACTTGCTGGATTTTTGCTCCTCTCGCTGGACTAACCCCTTGCTCAGAAAGTTTCTCCATCAGAGCTGACAGCTGAAGGACAACTGTTCTCTTTCTGCAGCAGTCGGATGCGCAGTGACGGCTTCGATGAGGAGGGCCACAGGGCTGACTGGAAAACAAGGAACTCACAATTTCTCGACCTAGTCGAAGATGATCTCCTTAGGGCCCGATCCTGGAATAAAAAGCTGTATGAATGTGAAGCCAACATGCCAGACAGGTTTGTGGAGGAATTAATGTTCTTTAGTTATAGCTGTAATTAAAATACCTTTTTGAAGTCCTGTACCAAAAAGTTAGTACATTTATTTTTTTCAGTATATACTCTCATTAAATAAGGCTTGATCTCATTTTGAAAACGAATATGTAACGTGCATGAACTTCTGCAGTGTCACAAAATAACCTGATTGGGGTTCCTGTATAGAGTTCCTAAGTCACACTGAGCAGCAAAAGTTCAGCCCTAAGCTTAGCATCTAAGCTTAGTATTTATTAGTTTGCCCAAGGAACTTAAAAAAATCTTATTGCTCTCTGGGGTTATTTGAAAGAAATTTGAGTTGTACTGTTGAAAAGGGACTAAGAACTTAAGGTGCATTTTGATAGTACCAGCCAACTCGGTTGTATTTCCTTCTTTGTTGGGAGGGTTCTGACAGCCTTCTTCTTTGCTCTCTAAACTCATGTTCATTCTGTGGCTCTGCCTTTTCAGAATTATACGTTGTCCTTAAACACCTCCTCTGTTTCTAACAGATGGTCCTGCTTTCTTACAGATGGGGTCACAGTGGCTATAAAGAATTGTACCCTGAAGAATTTGATACAGATAGGTAAGACAAGCAGGTTTATTAATGTATCCAGAATCTTTCTTCCGTCAGGTTATGCAGGAAATTGTAAAATCTGAGTTACAAGTTTTGAATGTACATCAGCCTAGTCCATTAATGTGGTTCCCCCTTGTTTGACTCTTAGGAGGGGATTGCATCTTCTGTAGTAATTAGTCATTTAGCTTTAGCTTGAGTTACTAAAATGCCATAAATGTGGAAGGTCTGTCTGGGCTAACAGAGAGAGTAGTAGGCTGAATCCAAATCATCTCGGTATACAGTCTCTCAAAGAGCAGCTCCAAGTTCTCCTTTCTGTTACAGTGTACCTGTATTTTCTGTGTTTCTCCTTTGGAGAATATGAATTCTTGAAGCATCCTGGGGAGTGGAGACTTAACTGCAAAATAAGTTCTTATACAGAATTGATTATTTTTAAACTATGCCTAACAGAATCAGCAAGTACATTATTTGACGAGCTCACTTGAAGTAACCTGCTGTAAATGAGTTTTCATCACTCAGCAGCTTTCAGTACACATTCTCCTTGGTTCTGGCTCACATACCTTAAACAGGGGTATTAGTAAGGTGTGGACCCAGCTGTTAATAAATACTCGAAACGAAAATTTAGCTACCACATCTGTCAAAGCATCTGCTTCACTGCTCTAGCCAAATGAGAGGATGGGCTTTCTTAAAACTTTGGGACAGAAAAGGCTCAACTGCTGTGTGCCTGCCTCTCTGCTTCCTTTTGGTCATCCTTTATTCTTTTTACAGTGACCAGCAAGAAGGAGATGAACAAAATGCTGTCAATGGGAAGAAGAAATCTCACCTGGGAAAGCACACTGCCCGTGAGTCACATAGACGGAAAAAACCAAAGAAATCGCACAAGAAGAAGCAAAAAAAGCGATCACACAAAAAGCGCAAGAAAAAGAAAAAGGAGCAGGTGAGATCATCATCAGATTCTTCGCGGGAGAGCGAGGGCTCAGAAGAGGAGACTTCAGGCACCCGGAAAGGGAAACACAAGCGCAAGAAAAAGACAAGGAAAGTGCCTGCCAGGGAAGCTACTTCTTCCTCTGGGCAGGAAAGTGACTTTTCTCATGGAAGCAGCTCAACCACCAGCAGCTCTGAGGACAGTGAATCCGAGGAGAAAAAAGAGAAACGGCCCCCAAAAAAGAGAAAGAAACATCACAATTCTGTGTCAGAGAGGAACAGTGAAGTGCCAGAGAAGAGGAGCAAGAGGAAGAACTGGAAAGTGGCTGCTGATGAAAAATCAGAGGATAGCTCAGATGAGGACTGATGAGTCTAGGCTGCAGCGCAAACAGTAAGGCAGAGGACAGAGGCAGGTATTTATCTTTCAGCACTGCCCCATGCTACAGCTTGTGTCAACGCTGTGGTTTATATAAGTCCTGCCAGCCCCCAGGGGAGAAACTGAGCCTCGGCAGCCTGTAGTAGGTGCCTCCTTGCTTTTCATTGACTCGGTGTTCAGCAAACCCGGGGAGCAGTTGCCTGTCTCACAGGTTGGCTAGTCCTGTCACATTCAGATTCTTTCCTGTGAGCAGGTTGACCTCTAATGCATGAAAATGTTACAGGCTGTCTGCAGGGGGAAAGCAGGCATGTTTGCACCATTTTTTTTTTCTTAAATTAAGTTTTAACAGGTTGCTTTTTTGGGTTACCAAATCAATAACTAAGACTTGCAGTAGAAGAGAGGAGAGACAAAAAGTCTGATAACTGAGGAAATGTCACTGGATTTAACCCTGTGGTAGCTTTGCCTTCCTGTCCTCCCAACAAAAACAGACCTCTGGTGGCACGCACATGATCAGCTGGACACAGCAGGGAGCATGAGGGAATACTCTCATTCCAGCTGAAGGTGCTGGGACTCTTTTCGTAATAATGAAGAAAAGACACCCGTGCATTTGCGTGTTTTTAGACTTCTCTCCAAATCCTGCCATGGGCTGGCCGTTGTGACTGCCTTTCCTTCCCTCTAGGGGGGTGCTGAAACCGTTTGTGCTGACAGAGAAGCCTCGGTGGGTGTTGTGTTCTGTCTCTGGTCTGCCCAATGTATTACTGGAGAAATTGGTACCAGGCCGTTCTCCCTGCAGCAGAACAGCCCAGCCTTTTATAAAATAAACAAATCCAGACACGGTCAATGCTTTGGTCATTGTTTTGGCATAAAGCCTGGGGACAGAGCACAGGCCTGAGAACTCCAGGTGGTCGTTGCGTTCTCCCTGTGCCGTGTTTCTGCCTGATCAGAGCAGGTGGTGGAGGGCTTAGAGGTGTAGTGCGGGAGGCTGGAGTGGAAAGCACATCCAGATGTGCTGCGCTGGTGTGGTTGGTGTGTCAGTGACGGGGCACAGCTTTAGTCTGCACCTGAGCAGGGACAAAACGGTGTCAGTGCCCCTGGGTCCTCATCCCGAGTCCTTCTTTTCCCTTCAAGTGAGCAGACGTTGCCTGCCTGCCCTTAACTGCTGGTTAATGCCAAAAACTCGGAGACAGTATTTCAGGCTGGGCTTGTGTTTGGACGCTCACCGTTTTACCACGGCCACCTCTGCTGGTCAGACATGCCGTAACGGTGCAGCTGTCTTACACACATCGCAGGAAGCGTCTGAGCAGGTGTTCTTACCGCTGTACAGCTGTT
>NW_009737782.1:0-5689 GCF_000703405.1 Apaloderma vittatum | reverse complement strand
ATGTGCCTTAGTACAGCTGCCAGGAGAATCCTTTCCATGATTTCGCCTGGCACAGAGGTAAGGCTGACTGGTCTGTAGTTCCCCGGGTTGTCTTTGGTTCCTTTTTTAAAGATGGGGGTTAAGTTCGCCATTTTCCAATCTGTGGGAACCTCATCAGGCTGCCAGGACCTCTCAAATACGACGGCCAGTGGCCCAGCAACTTCAGCCGCCAGTTCCTTCAGGACCTGTGGATGTATCGCATCAGGTCCCATGGACTTGTGCACCTTCAGGTTCTCTAGGTGTTCCCAGATTTAATGGCAGGACCTGGGCTTGTGGAGATCCTGAAGAGACTTCAGCTATCTTCAGCACCATTTTTTTGGTACTGATCTGAACATGCATGCAGCCAGAAACACATGCAAAAATAAACAGAGAACCCTGATCTTGAAGATACTTCTGTAATCAACTCTGGAAGATATAAGAGTATTTCCTGCAGACCCTGCCTCTGCTACTGACTCAGTCAATTCAAAGCCAGCATATGAAGTATTCAGGCAACCCAGGGATACACAACAATTAGTAAATGATTCTCACCTGATCACGTCACCCAAGCGCACTCTCAGGTTGTTGCGAACAACCCTATTCATGCGAATCTTCTCATCTGAACAGGTATCATCTGACAGAACAATGCAGACTGCTTCTCTCCTCTTCTTCCCTTTTAGCAGGACAGTGTCTCCTCTGAACAGCTGCAGTTCATCCATTTTTGCCTGCAAATAGGAACAGCGTACACAACAGGAATTAAAGCATTTGCAAGAGAGTTATTTGAATCTGGAGAACTACATCTTGGAAGTGGTATGTTAAAACCAAACAGACTCCCATTACATTGGTCAAGAGCTAATCCTGAAGCCAGACTGAGGGCACAAGCTCAACTGATATCCTAAAAACCCAGAATCAAAATACATTCTACAATGTAAAGTGTTAGGAAACAAGAAAATCCTCTCTCACTCATTAACAGCTGCAGCTTCCAACACAAATATTTAGATTCATCTTCCACTGCAGCAGCTTGCAAACTATGAGATTAAATGCTTTGCTTTTACAGATGACGCACCTGGGACAGTGACACAACACTGTTATCTTCATTGATGGCTTCATCAACAATTAACCGATTGGGTCTGTTCTTCTGCTTCAGAATAGCAGTTGATAAGTCATCCGCTTTAGAACTGGCAAAGAAAACAGAAGTTATGCGTTTGAGTGATCCTGCTTCCCCCTTTACAGCCACCCTCCTGTTTTCACCTCTGTTTTTTACAGACTTCTTTGTTGTCTTGTCTTTCATAAACTACATTTGTTTCTAAGACAAAGGAAAACATTTTTCCCAGGCAACAGTTGCAGGAGTTTCGACAAACAATGTTTTCTGTCAGTAAATGTAACTACTTTACTAACCTCCAACGGAAATAGATATGAGGCTATCTATGAAAAGAAGTGGGCAGTGAGAGATGTTGCTGACTATAAGATGTTTTGCCTAAAAGAATTAGTTAGACTCATCTGAAATCACATGAAACCCCTGCCACGGAAACAAAAGTTCAAGTCTATTTGGTGTCAAATCCCAGATAAATAGGGGAATTACAGGACAATACTGCAGCTTCCCTGATAGGAAGAGTTGTTAAGAGTTCAGCCTGACAAGGCCTATTAGTTAAATGTAGCAGGCTAGTAGAAGTATTCAAGAGCTCATGAAAAATGTGGTCTCCTTTTTTTTGTTTTGTTTAGTTGGTGTGGGGGGGTTTCTTTCGTTGTGTTTTTTCTTTTCCCCCCAGGATAAAAGCACCTTTCTATAATACCATCACAGCAGTCATTGCAGCTCTAGCCCATTACACCAGAAGAAATGCAACAGATACTTCAAACAGCAATGAAATGGAAGAAATGCAGGTTAAGCGCTTTCCTCCAAAATCTAACACAGCAAATGATTCCTTCTATGAAATAAATATGAATTTGAAACAACTGATTCCTGAAGAGCTCTTGGAAGTTGTACATTAGTGAGCCACACCAGCAGCAGGCTGCTGTGAATTCCTCTGGCAGGCACCTGACTACCTTTTCCGAGTATTCCATGTATGCCAGTGTCTACGGTTGGCACATAAAACTTTGCACAGGTCAGTTTGATTCTGATAAAGGAAAGAAAATAAAAGCTTTCCTTTGCCCTAAGGAAGTGGCAAGAGCAGGAAACTTTGTGGACAATGGTGTCGGTCATACACTTTGGCTCCATTTCGCTCTTTTAGGGACAAAATAAACAGAAGAAATCAAATCCTGAGTGGAAGTGGCAGAGGAACAGAGACCCAGCATGAACACAGACCATGACAGCAGTGCCTCAGTTGGCACACTCACGGCATTTTTAAAAGTCCATCAGAGTGGGGTAACATACCTACAGTGGGATGTTACCCCAGGTCCTGCCACCCCTCGAGCCAGAGGTTTCTCCAAGACAGTCTATGCAGTATTGGCTCTCTTCTCTGACATGTAAAAGGAGAAAAAACACCAAGCATGCCTATAAGGGCAGCCAGCTTGTTTCCAAGAGGGTTTCAAGCTTTGCGTAAGCCCTAGTAGCAAACATTAAGTGAACAAAACAAAGAGTTGCAAAACATGTGTTTCCTGGACTGCCACCACTGGGAAAGTTGTGTTTTTCCTCTATTCATTAATGTGTTCAAGAGGTAAGACATGAATATCCATACTTTTCAATCTGAGATATTACAGATCCATTCTCTGAACCTGGAAAAAGATAAGACAGGCTGCTGGAGACATCCTGGAAAGAGTTCATGAATTCCAACTTCAACCTAGTATGTGGTCTTGGTAGAGTCCTAAAAGGTCTTGGATTCCCAGGAAAATGAAGAGAGCAATAAGATAATCAAACCCGTGAAGTGCCAGGCCAGAGAGGACCTGGTGGTTAAAACAGTGTGTAACAACCTACTTGCAAGGACCTTGCCTCAGCATTAGCTCTGTGGAAATTAATTTTGCAAGTAGATTTTAAAACTTGAGCTAAGGGACACCAGAAAGAAACAATACCCCTATTTAGCTTGTTCAAAGTGTGAACGTAACTCATACCCCTCTGCTCACGAGACCCTAATCCAAAGGCCTTTGGATAAGAAACTGCTGCCAGACTTTGGCTACATAAACTGCCACTGAAACCGAGTGGCTGTCCCTTGGGATGCAGAAACTGTTGCGTAGTCAAAAGAACAGTCCTGGACACACAATAAAAATTAATGGAAAAGGAACTGAGCAGTAAGTGGAATCTTTTGGACCAAAATGCCCATAAACTAAAAAGCTCTATAAATCTGGAAAGAAGTTCAGATACCTCCCGACACACAGCAGTGCTGAAGAGCACAGCAAGAGGTCTAGTTGCTTCTGCTGAATCTGAGAGAATACGTTTTAGCACTGAAGAACTGAATCTACAGTTTCTCAAGTAAGAGCTGGATCAATGCTGGCAGTACATTACTGCACTTCGAGCAATCAAAAAGCTTGGAGGCATTAAAACTGGAATAAAGGTCTCCAAGAAACTGCATGCAGGCATCTAAATGAGCAGGGTCAGATTCAGTTATCTGACCTTCCAGCTCTGTAGAGATAAAGGTGTTACAAAAATTACATGTCAGCTACACAGAAGAGTGATACTATTTCTGCTACAGACAAGGGTAAGGACTTGGAGAGACAAGCACTACCCATCTTCCAGTAGGAGTTTAGAACATTATTATTATCACCATCACCATTTGCCCTCACTGCATCCTTCCTGGGGGTTCCTCATGCTGTAACTTAAATGACAGAGCAAAATATATCTATGCACCTCTACCACGCTCACACAATCCTAACACCTCTGCATCAGAGAGTCTGAACTGAAAATACTAAAGTAGGAAAGCCTAGGGCATGGGCTGGGGCTCTCTCCTGCCAACTTTCCTATGAGTGACTGTAAACTTCAGCAAAGGGCAGGACAGACAGCTAACCTAGGTGATTTTTGAAGCTCTTCAATGAGTTTCCCATCAGAGAGAGACTGGTGCAAATCCTCTAGATCATCCCCTCTACTCATCCCTTCGTCATCCCCTCATACACTTTCCCCCTCCCTCCTTTCTTTCACTGACTTAACAAAGAGATAAACTGAACACAAAACCGCAGCTTTAGAGCTGTTCTAGAACTATAAAGGAAATTCAAAGCCCACACCAAGCCTGCCCCTAGACAGAGGTCAGAAGTGAGGACATAATCACCAGCACAGCTAATGTCCAAACTTGCATATAAAGTGCAAGGCATCAAGAAAACCGAAGGAAGTATGTACTAGCCCTAAAGATCAAAACCACGTTCCCATTCTCATCCTCAATCCCTTTTTCTCTCTCAGTAAAGCAGTGCAACAGACTCATTTGACACAGGGAAAAGGTGTGCAGGGCAACTTTTTATAGCTTGCATCACTTGATCTTTTATCTGTGTCAGAGCTCCCCTCATTCAGCATGTGATAATGGCCAGAGATTATGAATACACTGGACAGGATGAAGAGCAAGAGCAGAAAGTAATTACCAATTAGCGATTCTTCTGAAAATGACTACCAACCTCCAAAGTTCCACTTAAACTAAAGAAATAAGTTGTTCCTGCAAGTCTGTGCTAAAAATGTCGCATGAAGTCACTGACTCAGAATGATTCCAGCTGCAGTAACGAAAGTGAAAACAGTCATGCCTTCTGTATGCTAGTGTGCCTTTTTATCAATATCCTCACAAACTCAATGCCCAGATAAAACCCATCAACAGTTTCTTACCACCCACGTTAGAGACTGAACTGCTTTCCTCAAGTAGGTATTAAAAAGACCCACAACATAAAACATTTTATCCACTGAATCACAGAAGTGAGGTATCTGAGGAAAGCAGCCTCTTAATAGAACAGCACGTGACAACCATGTGGTGAGTTCATACCCGTTCATACTCTGGATGCCAAGTTCTGAAACACTGTTTCAGACAAGCAGGCACATGAAAACGAGAATCTCTTCAGAAACTGCAGTTTCTTACCTCTTCTAACACTACTTGCTGTGCTAAGACTAATTCAGCAAGATGGCTGCCAGCACAATTGACCGAAAAATGGCAACTAAAAAGTAACTAGTTTCCCGTTGCAGAGTAACTTTTGTTGATTCCTGTGTGGTGAGAACCTTGCTAAAGTAGAAATCTCTTATTAACAATTTTCTTTTTAACTGTTCACCTTGCTCAGCTGCAAAATATGCCACTGAGACCATCACTTCCATCACAAGCTCTAACACGGACACTGAATTCTTGGCACACCTTGCTGGAACCAACCCAGCATGACCAAGAAGGTCTAAATTTCAGGAATTGCAAAAGAAAAGTAGAACATAAACAATGGATACGAAAGGGCCTGAAAGCGTCTCTGGCAAGGCCAAAATGTTACTTCAAGTACTCTTGGATTTGAGATATTTATCATTAGGTTCTATTTTTACTGTTCTCGAGGGGCAACAAAGTGGCTTGTGCACACGGGCTGGGAGCTCAGAGACCATTATTACTGATTTCTGAGGAACACTAAAGACGATCCTCAGCTTAGAACTGAAAACAGAGTGAGGCAAGACATCGGAGACAAAAATACTGACGATTGCCTCAGCTGCCAGAAAGGCCAGCCTGGTACAACATGTCTGCCTCTCCTAATGCCAAGTCACTTGCTAGTCCCGGCCTGAGGGCCGCTGCGAGGAGGAGGCCGG